>NC_046646.1:24591250-24807201 GCF_900324485.2 Mastacembelus armatus | reverse complement strand
AGAATCCAACGCGTGGAGACCCGAGCGCCGCCGCACCCCGAGAAACGCTCTCCCCCCGGCCCAGCCGCGCTCCGCACCAGCGCGCTCTCATGCGGTCCCAGGAGCCCCCAGACCTGTCCCGCACCGCGCGCTTCGTGCAGCCCGCGGCCGCTTTTCTCCACATTTCGCCTCCTAAAGCGGGTCAAAGTGGTTCGGGTGAGACCGGGCGGTCGTGTTCCGGCCTCACACACTGGGAAGACTCGGTCAAAGTGAAATCGCTGGTCGAATCAGACTCGTTCAGTTTGAACGGCTCATGTTTGGGCTGCGGGTAAACACACGGACGCTGCCGGTGACGGAGCCGGTTCCACGTACTCTGCACACGTGGAGTTTGGGTCCAGCTGATTTTTATATCTGAATTAATTTTGTTGCTGTAATATCAGGCTATAAATAAACATCATTTCTATTTAAATAATCGGACTCGGATAATCAGCCAGGTTCAGTTGGACCAATATATTTTCTGCTGCTGCAGTTTTTCCTGTAAACCTGAGCTGATGCTTCACTGACACACAGAATCAATAAAATAATGAACTAAATAAAAATAAAACAAAAATGTGTTTACAGCCTTGAAGTGCAGCTACATGCGCGGGACTTTGATGCCCCGAAGCTGGGAGAGAAAACACAAGTGCGGCCATATCCGAGCAGGCAGCGGCGCGGCTGTGTGCGTTGCCTCTCCACGGTTCTCATGGTCGTTATAAGTCCCGCCTCCTGCGCTGAGAGCGGACACCTTCAGACTCGCACAGCAGACAACCGACACACGAGAATGGCGGAAGAAGCTCCAGCAGCCGCCCCGGCCAAGGCTGCGGCCAAGGCCCCCAAGAAGAAGAGCGCAGCCCGGCCCAAGAAGGACGGACCCAGCCTCTCGAAGCTGATCGTCAGCGCCGTGGCAGAGTCCAATGAGCGCAAGGGGACTTCGCTGGCGGCGCTCAAAAAGGTGCTGGCCGCCAAAGGCGTCGACGTCACCAAGGCCAACAAGCGCATCAACACCGCCGTCACCAAGCTGGTGACCAAAGGGACCCTGAGCCAGACCAAAGGCACCGGGGCGTCCGGCTCCTTCAAGCTCGCCAAGAAGGAGCCCAGCGCCGCTAAGCCAGCCAAGAAGGTGGTCAAGAAGAAGGCGCCAGCAAAAGCCAAGAAGCCCGCCGCGGCCAAGAAACCCGCCGCGGCCAAGAAAGCGCCAGCCAAGAAGCCCGCAGCCAAGAAGTCCCCGAAGAAAGCTCCAGCCAAGAAGGCGCCAGCCAAGAAGCCCGCGGCCAAGAGTCCCAAGAAGCCCGCGGCCAAGAGCCCCAAGAAGCCCGCCGTCAAAAAGACCAAGACCAAGCCCGCGCCCAAGAAGCCAGCGGCCAAGAAAGCTCCGGCCAAGAAAGCCGCGGCCAAGAAGTAAAGCGGCTCCTCACAAGCGCCGCTCCCCCCCCTCAAAGGCTCTTTTAAGAGCCACTACATCCTCCGCTACTGAGCCCTTCCTGCACATACACTCTCTCCCCGCACTGTCCCCGCTTCTCGCCCCGTCCTGTCCCACACTCAGCCGGGACCCGGACAAACCACCATGTCCGGACAAACATCCACCACCTCACAATCACCTCCGTCCATTTCTCACAAACAACAAACGCACCTCAGTCACACTTCAGGCCTGCGGGGGATTTCATGGGCACATTATTGCACCTTTCTTTCATTCATCCCGCTCTCCCGCTTTGTTCCTGTCGGACTAATTCTAACTCACACAACAAACACGTAGACTGACGATCGCTTCGACTTCAAAGGCGCCACATTTATGTCCCAGTCACAGCAGAAGAATAAATCGACTCTTTATTTCATTTCACGACTTTTCATTACAAATTACTCTTCACACATTCTTCCTTCACTGACTCGAAGCCTGTGAACCCTGGTCACAAGCGTCAACCGGCCGCTGGAGCTGATTGGCTCATTTTCACTTTTCAAATTATTTGCTCCAATGGCTGCTCAGCTCCGCTTCGCGCGTCTCCCGGTCTGGGCCAATCAGCGTTGAGCTGGCTCCGGCAGCCCCTTTATAAGCCGCTGTGCTGCAGTGGCAGCGTATTCCTTGTTCGCTGTGAACACAGACGAGAGACAGGACTGAAAATGGCCCGAACCAAGCAGACCGCCCGCAAATCCACCGGAGGCAAAGCCCCCAGGAAGCAGTTGGCCACCAAGGCTGCCCGTAAGAGCGCCCCGGCCACCGGCGGAGTCAAGAAGCCCCACCGTTACAGGCCCGGTACCGTGGCTCTGCGAGAGATCCGCCGCTACCAGAAATCCACCGAGCTGCTGATCCGCAAGCTGCCCTTCCAGCGCCTGGTCAGGGAGATCGCTCAGGACTTCAAGACCGATCTGCGCTTCCAGAGCTCGGCCGTCATGGCTCTGCAGGAGGCCAGCGAGGCTTACCTGGTGGGCCTGTTCGAGGACACCAACCTGTGCGCCATCCACGCCAAGAGGGTCACCATCATGCCCAAAGACATCCAGCTGGCCCGACGCATCCGCGGAGAGAGAGCTTAGACTCCCCCGGCCTTATCCAAACCAACAACGGCTCTTTTAAGAGCCACATACCTCCACTCTCAGAGCAGCATCTTCCTTTTTTCATGTCACATCAAATGTTCAAAACTTTCATTCTATTGGTGAAAACACTCAATGTACTTCCTGTTGGAGCCTTTAGTCCCAGTTACAGCCTCATTTTACACTCACCAACTTTATCTGGATTTTACTTTTTGTAAAGTGTCAAATCATTTTCACCTCAAGACACTTTCCATAGGAAACAAAATGTCTGATTAAGCTCTTGGTTTAATCAACAAACATATTTAGATTTATTCAAAAAGCTGACATCTGTAACTATAAAGTCCCTTTTCAGGCTCAACTTCCATGTTTATGGTCAAATGTCCCGGAAGGAGCTGCTCCTGTTTTAAAACTGGTCGAGGCAGATGGCCGCCCAAAGTGAGTCTGGTTCTGATGGAGGTTTTTTCTTCTGTCAGGAAGTTTTTCCTCTCCACTGTCACCAAGTGCTGCTCATAAAGGATTTATTGGGTTTTTAGTTTTAGTTTTTGTAAAGATGAGATGCCTTGAGATGATTTGTATCTTGATTTGGTGCTATACAAATAAAATTAAATTGAATTTTGTTCTTTGTGCCTGAGAAGAAAAGAACAAAACCTACAGGGACCACAATCTTTGTGAAACCATGACTATAGACTCTGACATGTCTGATTAGAGGACTGGAAAGTTATATTTCAGTTTCTGTTTCTGCATCACAGTGAACAGAGCAGGACTGAGAATATCTGTTTCACTTTATCTGGGAGGAAACTGCATCAAGGTGTTAACACATATTTGACCAGGGCTCATTCACAGATGAAGAGTTTGAAGTTCCTGTGCTTTACACGGCCAGAGACACCCAGGACCAGGTGCACGTGCTGTTATGGATAAAAGAAGGATGCAGGCAGTTTGAGTTCCTATGTCCAGAGGCAGACCTTAGCTGCAGGAAGGAAACCATGAATGTGATGCAGGAAACAACATTTCAGATTTGCAGTGAGAGACTTAAGCAGCACCATCCCACAAATCAATAAACTGATTATTGGCTGGACAATAATCAGATGAAATGGTTCTCTATGATCTCATAGATGATCATGTTAGTCATAAACTCAACTTTAGGGTATCTGGATTTGCTCTGTGTATAAGGTCAGAGTGACATTTTCTGACTAGTGGAGGCCGATTTAAAGATAATTCTGCTCAGAGTAAGTGTCTGGATTAAACCAGTCATACAGCCCAGCAGGTTCGTGATGCCACAGCCTGATATCACTACAGGTCCTACTGAAAGGTGAACAGTTCACATCAATTCTGGGATTCCTGGAATTATCACCTAAATTGTGGTGAATTATATTCTGCTGTAACATTGTTTCATCCTTCAGCAAAGAAATGTAGTTTGGGTAGAGATCAAACCCTAAACGTCAATAAAATCCTTATAAGGTCAGTGTGTGTTAAACTGCATCAAAAATCTCAGCAATATAATGACAATACTATTTATTGCACATGGGAAGACGTATGACTGACGTCTGAAGAGCAGAGAAGATGATTTTTTGGCCACAACATCTAAACGCTAATAAAAACTTAGCTAAAGACAAATTAAGTCTTCATTAAATTAAAACGTTAATGCATCGTGTCCATGTCATGTTTACATTCTCAACTATTTTATTTCACACAAGAATTTTCAAAAACCCAATTTAGGCCGGTGTTTGATATTTATGGTTATAATATAAAGGTTATAACATATTAGGCACAAGGCTTTAGTAAATTCAGTGTACGTTAAAATAATATACACAGCAGGATGCTCAAGTTTTCTAATTGGACTCTGAGTATAAGCATCTTGATAACCCTGCTGCTCATGTCGGACTTTTATTTGCAGATTTTTTTCTCTGCTTTCAACAAAATTCAGCCTCATCATCAACACGGGATCACCCCAAGGTTGTCTGTTGTCACCTCCTTTATTTATACTGCACACCAGTGATGGATATATATATAAAAAACAATAAATGCCTTTAGTGTTGTTTTTTTTTATTGTTCTTCTTCACTTCTTGTTCAGTGAGAGAAATGGGCTCGAACAAGTCCGTCAGGTTGAATATCTGAAGTGGAAATGCGAAGGATCATCACTGAGAGGATCTGTATCGGGATTTGTTCAATTTCATCACTGGGAATGTTTGTTCCCAGATGTAGGTAGATCCAAGGAGAACCAACATCCTCTGAGCATGTCTCCTTAAGTTTTCCTCTGTGAGAGAAAATAAAAATCCAGCAGTAACACTGACTTAAAGTGCTCTGACAGTGGTTTATCAGACTGCAGCTCAGTGAGTTCTCGGTTGTTTCAAAGTCTTCGAATCATCTTGAAAACTCACTGTGGCCCTGACATGGATGAGTACCTGATCAGCTGAGAATGTTGGCCTCCAATTGTTCCTGAAAGAAACTTCAACTTTCTTGTAAAAGCCATAACCAGGCTGTGTATTTCATGCACAAAGAGGCCTGTGCCTTGCCTGGTATTTAGGTCACTCATTAGTGCAGACACATCAACAGTAAAAGCCAGATCTGCCATCTTGTCTGCATGTGAGAGCTCTGGGATGCCCCATACTCTTTTAACCCTCCTGTTGTCTTCGGGTCAGTTTGACCCATTTTCCATATAATTAACTAAGGGCAGCACAGTGGATAGTGGTCATCACTGTTGCCTCACAGCAAGAAGGTTCCTGGTTTGAAACCCATCAGGGGCCTTTCTGTGTGGAGTCTGCATGTTCTCCCTGTGCTTGTGTGGGTTTTCTCCAGGTACTCTGGTTTCCTCCCACAGTCCAAAAACATGTATGTCAGGTTGATTGGTGACTCTAAATTGCCCATAGGAGTGAGTGTGAGTGTGTGAGGTTGTTTGTCTCTATGTGGCCCTGTGATGGACTGGGGACCTGTCCAGGGTGGACCCCTGCCTTCCACCCAAAGAGAGCTGGGATAGGCTCCAGCTGATCCCTGAGACCCTGGTTAGGACTAAGGGGGTACAGATGATGGATGGATGGATGGATGAACATCACTGCTGTGTACTTGTACTTTTCTGTTACAACAATGCAATTTCCCATTGTGGGACAAATGACGGTTTGTTATATATAATAAATTTACACAGATAGCTGCTGACTTTGCACAGTTCATCCCACTGCACTACTGATTCGACATTCGACAAGTCATATTGTGTTGCTCTTCCTGTAAATTCACCATGTAAATAAGAAAAGTATACACAGTATTTCTTATTTCACTGCACTTCACTTTATTCTATTTTATCTATGCTGCTTATTTAGGAAAGTTAACGCACATAAAAATGTTTCTGTGTCTGTAAGTAAAGACACAAGAACAATGTCATCAGAAAACTTAAGAAACCTGTTCTCCTGAGAGGATCTCAGTCAGTCAGTCAGAATCAGAAACAGGTTTATTGCCAAATAAGTGAGGGGTTCACATTATAAGGAATTTGTTTTGGTGACAGAACAAGTTACATATAACATATATTAAGAATGAATCATTTGTCTAATTCTTTTATCCCATCTGCAATTAGACTGTTGAACACTGATAGTACTGTTCAAGTATTTTAATGGATAATCATGTAACAACTTTCATTTAGTAATTTACTTTCATGGTATTTATTATAATTTATCTTTCTTTTGTGTCTGGACTGATCAAACTGAGGCAGCAGGTACTGTATGTTTGTATGTGATAGAAAATAAACTACTATTGAATTATTTTTACAAACTTAGTTTTATACTTTATTCCATAAATACAATTTTATTTTATTTCTATTTTGCTTTAACTACTGTGGAAGGAGTCACATCAGTAACTTTATATTGTGTGTATGACAATAAAACCTTTTAACTTCTTTGATTAATATGAAATTAACACAAAGTTACTTTGACTCAATAACAGTATTTATTTTACTTAGAGCCATAAAAACATTTAAGTTCTGTCATCATCAGGTGTGAAGTTTCAGTCCGTCACTAAACATAAAACAAAGAATTTCGTCTTTAGTGGAAAGTGTGTGGCTCTTAAAAGAGCCGTTGTGTGTGTAAAGCGGAGCTCAGGTCCAGTCTACTTGGCCTTGGCGGGTTTCTCAGTCTTCTTGGGCAGCAGCACGGCCTGGATGTTGGGCAGCACGCCGCCCTGAGCGATGGTGACT
The DNA here is from genome assembly GCF_900324485.2 of Mastacembelus armatus. Classification (NCBI taxonomy): domain Eukaryota; kingdom Metazoa; phylum Chordata; class Actinopteri; order Synbranchiformes; family Mastacembelidae; genus Mastacembelus; species Mastacembelus armatus. The sequence continues at coordinate 24,800,483 of NC_046646.1, read as the reverse complement.
CCGCCCAGCAGCTTGTTGAGCTCCTCGTCGTTGCGGACGGCCAGCTGCAGGTGGCGGGGGATGATCCTGGTCTTCTTGTTGTCGCGGGCGGCGTTCCCGGCCAACTCCAGGATCTCAGCGGTCAGGTACTCCAGCACCGCCGCCAAGTACACCGGGGCTCCGGCGCCGACGCGCTCGGCGTAGTTGCCCTTCCTCAGCAGCCTGTGGACACGACCCACCGGGAACTGGAGTCCAGCCCGGGAAGAACGGGTCTTAGCCTTGGCTCTGGCTTTACCGGCTCCTTTACCACGTCCAGACATGTTTCAAGTTTGAAGTTCTAAGAAAATCGAACAACTGTCACCACTGAGCCAAAACCTGCCTTATATCTCCACCAGCTGTTCGCTCATTGGCTCCAGTTTGTCTTAAGTACGTTCCACCAATCAGAAAGAAGCGCGTTCCTGCCCGTTTCCGCCATTTTCACTATTGTCAATTTCAAAATTTTCTAGACACGTCAGCAGGAAAGATAATTTAACAAACAGTAACGAAACTGTAAAAGCAAAAAAAAAAAAGCATTACAAAACAATGATTTGATACAGTCAACATTTGTCTGGTTCTATTTGCTGAGAGAATTTAATCTTAATTTGACCTTTAGCTTTTTCAAACCAGTTGTTGGACTGACAGTGTTTCATAGAGCTTTCATTAAATAACGAATTGTTATGTTTCTAGAGGCTTATTATGGATGTCATTGTTTGAAGTTTCAGCTCAATGAAAGAAGCTGAAAGACAAAGGAAAACTGACCTGAATATCAAATGTTTTTTGGACAGAAAACATTTATATCACATTAAAATGAAAAGCTGTAATTGGGACTAACAGTGTTTTAGGCTGCCAATTTCCAAAAGTGTTTGTTCCCAACTTCCTAATTTCTGCCAGAATATGTGAACTGTTACAGAACAAGACCCCAATAGACAGTGTTTAACAAGCATTTCCTCAGAACTCATTTTCACATAAGAGGAAGATGCTGCTCTGAGAGTGGAGGTATGTGGCTCTTAAAAGAGCCGTTGTTGGTTTGGATAAGGCCGGGGGAGTCTAAGCTCTCTCTCCGCGGATGCGTCGGGCCAGCTGGATGTCTTTGGGCATGATGGTGACCCTCTTGGCGTGGATGGCGCACAGGTTGGTGTCCTCGAACAGGCCCACCAGGTAAGCCTCGCTGGCCTCCTGCAGAGCCATGACGGCCGAGCTCTGGAAGCGCAGATCGGTCTTGAAGTCCTGAGCGATCTCCCTGACCAGGCGCTGGAAGGGCAGCTTGCGGATCAGCAGCTCGGTGGATTTCTGGTAGCGGCGGATCTCTCGCAGAGCCACGGTACCGGGCCTGTAACGGTGGGGCTTCTTGACTCCGCCGGTGGCCGGGGCGCTCTTACGGGCAGCCTTGGTGGCCAACTGCTTCCTGGGGGCTTTGCCTCCGGTGGATTTGCGGGCGGTCTGCTTGGTTCGGGCCATTTTCAGTCCTGTCTCTCGTCTGTGTTCACAGCGAACAAGGAATACGCTGCCACTGCAGCACAGCGGCTTATAAAGGGGCTGCCGGAGCCAGCTCAACGCTGATTGGCCCAGACCGGGAGACGCGCGAAGCGGAGCTGAGCAGCCATTGGAGCAAATAATTTGAAAAGTGAAAATGAGCCAATCAGCTCCAGCGGCCGGTTGACGCTTGTGACCAGGGTTCACAGGCTTCGAGTCAGTGAAGGAAGAATGTGTGAAGAGTAATTTGTAATGAAAAGTCGTGAAATGAAATAAAGAGTCGATTTATTCTTCTGCTGTGACTGGGACATAAATGTGGCGCCTTTGAAGTCGAAGCGATCGTCAGTCTACGTGTTTGTTGTGTGAGTTAGAATTAGTCCGACAGGAACAAAGCGGGAGAGCGGGATGAATGAAAGAAAGGTGCAATAATGTGCCCATGAAATCCCCCGCAGGCCTGAAGTGTGACTGAGGTGCGTTTGTTGTTTGTGAGAAATGGACGGAGGTGATTGTGAGGTGGTGGATGTTTGTCCGGACATGGTGGTTTGTCCGGGTCCCGGCTGAGTGTGGGACAGGACGGGGCGAGAAGCGGGGACAGTGCGGGGAGAGAGTGTATGTGCAGGAAGGGCTCAGTAGCGGAGGATGTAGTGGCTCTTAAAAGAGCCTTTGAGGGGGGGGAGCGGCGCTTGTGAGGAGCCGCTTTACTTCTTGGCCGCGGCTTTCTTGGCCGCTGGCTTCTTGGGCGCGGGCTTGGTCTTGGTCTTTTTGACGGCGGGCTTCTTGGGGCTCTTGGCCGCGGGCTTCTTGGGACTCTTGGCCGCGGGCTTCTTGGCTGGCGCCTTCTTGGCTGGAGCTTTCTTCGGGGACTTCTTGGCTGCGGGCTTCTTGGCTGGCGCTTTCTTGGCCGCGGCGGGTTTCTTGGCCGCGGCGGGCTTCTTGGCTTTTGCTGGCGCCTTCTTCTTGACCACCTTCTTGGCTGGCTTAGCGGCGCTGGGCTCCTTCTTGGCGAGCTTGAAGGAGCCGGACGCCCCGGTGCCTTTGGTCTGGCTCAGGGTCCCTTTGGTCACCAGCTTGGTGACGGCGGTGTTGATGCGCTTGTTGGCCTTGGTGACGTCGACGCCTTTGGCGGCCAGCACCTTTTTGAGCGCCGCCAGCGAAGTCCCCTTGCGCTCATTGGACTCTGCCACGGCGCTGACGATCAGCTTCGAGAGGCTGGGTCCGTCCTTCTTGGGCCGGGCTGCGCTCTTCTTCTTGGGGGCCTTGGCCGCAGCCTTGGCCGGGGCGGCTGCTGGAGCTTCTTCCGCCATTCTCGTGTGTCGGTTGTCTGCTGTGCGAGTCTGAAGGTGTCCGCTCTCAGCGCAGGAGGCGGGACTTATAACGACCATGAGAACCGTGGAGAGGCAACGCACACAGCCGCGCCGCTGCCTGCTCGGATATGGCCGCACTTGTGTTTTCTCTCCCAGCTTCGGGGCATCAAAGTCCCGCAGAACCAACGCGTGGAGACCCGAGCGCCGCCGCAGCCCCGAGAAACGCTTCTTCCCTCCGTGCCCAGCTCGCGCTTCCGCACCAGCGCGCTCTCATGCGGTCCCAGGAGCCCCCAGACCTGTCCCGCACCGCGTCGCTTCGTGCAGCCCGCGGCCGCTTTTCTCCACATTTCGCCTCCTAAAGCGGGTCAAAGTGGTTCGGGTGAGACCGGGCGGTCGTGTTCCGGTCCTCACACACTTGGGAAGACTCGGTCAAAGTGAAATCGCTGGTCGAATCAGACTCGTTCAGTTTGAACGGCTCATGTTTGGGCTGCGGGTAAACACACGGACGCTGCCGGTGACGGAGCCGGTTCCACGTACTCTGTCACACGTGGAGTTTTGGGTCCTGAGCTGATTTTTATATCTGAATTAATTTTGTTGCTGTAATATCAGGCTATAAATATAACATCATTTCTATTATAATAATCGGACTCGGATAATCAGCCAGGTTCAGTTGGACCAATATATTTTCTGCTGCTGCAGTTTTTCCTGTAAACCTGAGCTGATGCTTCACTGACACACAGAATCAATAAAATAATGAACTAAATAAAAATAAAACAAAAATGTGTTTACAGCCTTGAAGTGCAGCTACATGCAGGCTCAGTGTAGAAAACACAATGTAATGAATATTAATAAACACCTGTACATTTCGGCAGGTGCGCTCCATTTCTATAGCGCCATGTGTAGAAACAACAGTCAAATTCAGATTTGTACAAAACAAGAAAACAAGGAGACACAAAACCACTAACTGGACCCAGGAAACAGCAGGAAGCAGCAGAAAGCAGCAGCAGAAAACAGTCAGTTTTGCTTTTCACACATTGGTCCTGTGATAAAGTCAGTTGTATTTCAGTTTCCGTAGTGTAGTGGTTATCACGTTCGCCTCACACGCGAAAGGTCCCCGGTTCGAAACCGGGCGGAAACATATTTGTTGTTTTTTTTTTTTCTCCTTTTTTATTCACCTGTGTTGATCTTGCCACCAATGTGCACGTGACTTCTCAGTGACTCCTTGTCTCTATATTCTTTCAGGATATGTTCTTATTTTGACAAACTGCAAAAAATAGTTTTTCACTCATGGTCATGTTTAGAATAAATAACCAGGATCTTTATAAATGAAAAATACTCAAAGTACTAATGTTCATGGCTGAGTTTTCAACCATTAATGAGAAGCTATTAGTACTGCTGAGGGATGTTACTGATGGACAACATCTCTCTTTGATTCCACTTTGACAGGAGTACTGAGATTGACAAGTCTGTATTGAAAACTTTAAGTAAAAGCCCCAAAGTACCATCATCCAAATGTATTTGAAGTATCCAAAGTAAAAGTACTCATTGTGCAGAATGGCCCATTTCACATGAATGGATCTGATATTATTGGATTGTAATTATTGATGATTATTGTGTTGATCACTGTAATGTTGGAGCTGACGTTAACTACCTTATATACTTCTAATTTGAAGTACTTTATATACCGCTGGGTAGCTGACGTTAACTACCTTATATACTTCTAATTTGAAGTACTTTATATACCGCTGGGTAGCTGATGTTAACTACCTTATATACTTCTAATTTGAAGTACTTTATATACCGCTGGGTAGCTGACGTTAACTACCTTATATACTTCTAATTTGAAGTACTTTATATACCGCTGGGTAGCTGACGTTAACTACCTTATATACTTCTAATTTGAAGTACTTTATATACCGCTGGGTAGCTGAGGTTAACGACCTTATATACTTCTAATTTGAAGTACTTTATATACCGCTGGGTAGCTGACGTTAACTACCTTATATACTTCTAATTTGAAGTACTTTATATACCGCTGGGTAGCTGACGTTAACTACCTTATATACTTCTGATTTGAAGTACTTTACATATCTCTATCATGTTTGGAGCTGCCGCATATAGAGCGGAGTTTCCGTAGTGTAGTGGTTATCACGTTCGCCTAACACGCGAAAGGTCCCCGGTTCGAAACCGGGCGGAAACATATATATTTGTTTTTTTTAATATTTCATATTCAGACTTTATATCATATCAGACCTACTGCCAGACACACACATATCTCACACACATATCTTCTATTATATATCTCATTTACTCGTTATACCCGAACGTGTTGGGAACAGTGGGTCATTGGTTTTCTTAAACATGTTCGCCGCCTCGGAGGCCGGGATTTCCTGTGTGTGTGAAGGCAGCACGGGGTCATGTGTCGCAGCTAATCTTCGGTGGCGCGTTGCAGCGACTCGCAAACGTCGTCCCGCAAACCCCAGGCCCGCATTGTGCTCCAGTCTGCGGTAAGTGCTCGTTTAACGTTTTAACGTTTTAACGCTGCAGAGCAAACCGAGCCTTAGCGGTGCGTTCAGAAGCTAGCGTTAGCATTAGCATCGGGTTTCTACAGCGCCGCAAAAGGCCCCGGACTCTGGTTTGGTCTGGTTTCAAACCGCTACCTGCGGAGCTGATTCGCGCACTGTCCCGCACCATGCAGCTCAGGAGAAGTGGAACATTTCCGAGTTTGAAAGAAAAGTTATGTCTGCGTGTAGCGGCCATTTGGTGTAGAAATGAGACACATTGAGACTAGTGATGCGTTCAAGTCCCTTCAGTGAAAACTTCACAAACTTTTACAAACGCTAAAGGTTTTTGGTTTAGCAATTAGAAAATATCAGGTAACCGCAGCAAAGGCCAGAGAAGAAAATGAGTTTTAAAAAACATTAGTTTGTAAAATGTTGTGTTTATAAGGAAAATATAGAAGTTGTAGTTGTAACCAGATTTTTTTTTAAATGTGTTTTACATACATTTTTTATTTAAAATTAATTAATATACTTTTATGTGAGCTGTAAAAGGGAAAAGGTGCTGCTCTGGCACTAACTCAGTCCATGTTATGTCTTCATTCAGTGATGCAGTGGCTGATGAACATGTTTACAGCTGCTCCTCAAAACAGCATGAGTCTCTTTGGATCCGGTTCTTGAGATATGGTTCAGGACACAAAGTGAGGGTGAGTTCTGTCTGTTCCCCTGATGTCTCAGGAAACTCATACTCCACACATTAACAACAAAACTGTCTGCCTTATTCTGCAGAAACCTTGATCGAATCTCATCTGCCTGCAGTCTCAGCACGTTCACCTAGCTTTGGGCTCCGGCTGTCAGCATGGATGGCATTGATGAGTCCTACATTTGGCAGCGCCGCATCCACCATGGGATTAGGTATCAGAAAGTCACGGTCCCCTTCCCGGAGTCGGTTGAAATCGGTCTAGAGTTCAACGCGGCATTGGAAAGAAAGGAAAAGTTAGATTTGTGTCTGCTCACAAACGCTGTGATGCTGGAGCTTTGTGACTTTGCCAAAACAGTGACCAAGTCCGAGAAGTATTTCTTGTTTGAAATGCTAGAATTTAACTTCGACCTTGGTGTGGACCTGGACAGTGACAAGCAGTGCTATGAATATGCAATACGAGTGTACAACAAAATAAAACAGATAAAGGAACAAATCAAGTTAAAACCTCGAAGGTGGAGTGAAACATTTTCATTACCAGACCTAAACATTATATCGGCATCCACAGTGTCAGAGGTGTCCGGACGGTACTACCCTAAAAGGAACAAAATTGCAGATAGTTCAGTCCTCACCGATGGCAATAAGACCAACCTGTCATCAGAGATGCAGAAGAAGAGTAACGGTGCTTCAAACGGTGCACTTGTTATAAAGAGAAGAGGAAGAGTCCAGTTAAAACTAACAGATGAAGTTTACCCTTTCTGTAGAGACCTCGGTGTGACTCTGGCTGTTCGACCAAATGAAACACCCAAACAGAAACTAGACCCAAGTCTGATTAACAATGGTGTGATGATGGAGCTGCTTGATTTTTCCAGAGTGCTTTGTGGATCTCACACTCAAATAGTTAACGAGTTGGTCAAGCAAAACTTCGGGCATGAGTTGGATAAATTGCAGTTCCGTATGCAATTTCACAAGCTGATGGAGAGGAAATACAGCTGCCTAACAGCCGAGGACAGGGACGCTTTCCGAAAGGAGACGTTTAAACTCCGGACTGAGAAACGAGAACAGAAGTGTAAAAAGAGAAAAAACATTGACACAGATTACAAAGAACTGGAAAAAGTAGAGAAGACCAGTAAAAGAAGGGTAACACTAAGAAACAGGGACAGTTTTGCACAAGACATTTCGCCGGGTAGTGACATGTCATACATGTGTCCAGTTGATTTTGAGACAGAAATACAGCCCAGTACAAAAGTCGGAGTCGGACCTGAAAAAATGACGTGTGAAAGCTCGTCAGGAACAGCTGGAGAAACACAGTCGGCAGTGTCACTTGATGTAAAGCGAGAAGAGAAAGTTTTCACCCACCCACCGCAGCGTCAATCAAATGGCGATAATCCTAATTTGTCTAAATTTCATCCAAAGGACACGACTTTTAGAGAAATCTCGAATCTGTTTTCTGCAGACAAAAACGAGGACATAAATGGAAAAACGCTAAAACAGAAGATATGGATGAGACGTGCCCCTCGCTCCAAACAAATCCTGAAGTCGAGCAGAGTGAATGACATGTTTGCCCACAGCAGAGAGATAGGATTAGACTTTAATGTCGGTTCAGGAAACAAACAAATTTTGGACCAACAGCTACTCACTAACTGGGTGTTATGGGAGGTTTTTAAATTTGCAACTGCGATGACAAAGAGCCTGCGCAGTTTCTTATGTGAAATTCTGGGCAACAACTTCAAACTTGTCCTTGAAGATAGACTGCATCAGCGCAATTTTATATTTTACATGATAACAAAAGAAAAGAATCTTCAGAACCACCCTGCTAGGCAAACAGAGGAGTTTCTCAGCAATCCATTCCAGTTTCCTGAAGTTTACAACATGGTTGATGTGACCAGTGAAACTGAACAGGAACTGAAAACAGAACAGCAGAAAAACTGTGATTCATCAGGTTTGTCTGAAAACCAGCAGACGGAGATGGAGCCTTACCCGTTCTGTCAAAAGTTAGGTGTCAACCTGTGGTCGACGGAAGAACGCCCAGCAAACCAGAAGCTCGATCTGAATGTCCTGACCACGGGCGCCGTGCTGGAAATATTCAGCTTTGTCAGAGACCTGTGTGGGTCAGTCCAGGAGAAGGTCAACGACATCCTCGAGCACAATTTTGATCTCGAATTGCAAAGCGGTTCGACCAAGGCGGCACAAGTGATCCAGAGATGGTACACGACACAGAAAATTATGATGAAAAACCAAAACATGTCACCGAAGATAAACAGATGGTTGAACATGGGTGTCCCACTGAACGGTCACTCACAGCCTGGTCTGCAGTCACCAACCAGCAATGTTTTGGAGCATCTGGTTTCAGACAAAATGAAAATAGGTCGAGAACAGAAGACCTTCAGTGAAAATGTGCAACAGGAGAAAAAGGTCAACAGCTATCACATCTGCAAGGAAATAGGATTGGAGCTTGACCTCAGTTCAAAGTCAGAAGCCAAAACAAAACTTGATTTGCAAGTATTGACGAGGGGAGTCCTTTTTGAAGTGCACCACTATGTGGAACAAAACTGCAATCGATATGTTCCTGGTCTGTACGAGATTCTGGAGTACAACTTTGATCTGAGCTCTCAGAGCCATCGGAAGGTGGAGTTCGCCTGGTCCATCGCATCTCAGGTGATAGCCATGGTGAAGAAAAATGGCAGAAGTGGAAACTATCTGAGCAAAGTGTTTGAACTGCCCTTGGAGGTCTCTGAATCCTCTCAGGTGGTCTGCAAACAAGAACCAGAGGACGGCTTCAGCGAGTCGGACCTCGATGATAGTGACGACATCATGTTCGTCCGAAAATTGAAGCCTGTTGACATAGAGGTAGAGATTGAATAGAGTCACGTCATCAGTGTTCAGATCAGTGCTGCAACTGTTGATTAATCAGCTGATCTTTTTCTCTCAGAAATCCTGATTTTCTAAAACCTAAAGGAAACTTGTAAGAACAGCCCCGAACATTTCCAGTCTACTTTTACATAAAACAAAGCAAAGCTCCAAATATATTAAGTTTAGTGAAGCTGAAGCAAACACGTGTTTGGTTACATGTGTTTACATTTATAGCTGCAGGTGACTGACCCTTGTTGACGGCTCAGTAGAATTAGATAATGAACCCTGGCCATTAATACATGTGGGCCTTACTACATTACTGTTGCCCTGATGTATATAAATATGATCTACCCTAAATATAGCTGTTATTATAAAATTGGTCAGAAACTAGAGGCCGTTGTTGTTGATCATGTTGTATCGACCTGGGGTCTGTTACTTTGAGCCGACCGTTCTACAAATATATCTGCTCAGTTTGAGCCAGAGCACAGGATTGACGAGAATAATGACGATGTCTGCTGTTAACAAAAACCACCAAGAATCACCAGCTGCATCTTTCAATCCAAAGTAAATCTGCAGTTGTAAATGATCATCAGTTTTTAACCTCATCAATTTGGCTGGAAACTGATTTACTAAATTCAGAAAGTGTCGAATGTCTTCAGAGAGGACAGATGTGCTGGACAGATGTGACTAATGAGGTTAAACCTCAGTTTGATGTGTTCAGGTCATTTAGTGGCAGATAAACAAATTTTCTTCAGTTGCTTAGTCAGAAACATTTTCTGGCCTGATGTAATTTTTTTTCTATGACATTCTGTTGACAGTTTTTTTTCTCTGCCATAAGGAAACAAAATAAATTTTCTTTGAGCCTTATTATTAGTCTCTTTCAGTTTTTATCCCTAATTTCTGGCTGCGGTAAGAAACGTGCATGAATATTTTTAAACCCAAATCAGTTTCGAATGTAAAAGAGTAAAAAGCAGATGCAGATTAAATGTTAGACTGTGTTTATATGACAGCTGCAGTTACACAAATTATTTGGGCCTGAAGTCAAATGAGAAACGCTGCTGTGGAAAAGAGAAAAACTGGCATGAATCTGGATGTTTTAGCTGCTGTATGTCACCACTAGAGGGCACCAGAGTCCAGGACTCCAGTGTTCTTGTTCATTTTACTCCTCCCTGAACTGTTTCCAGTTCTGATCACAAGAAATTCATCACCTCTATTTGAATCTGCAGTAAAACCCAGGGTGAAATTCCAGCAGCCACTTCACATAATCAAAAAAAAAAACAAGTCTTGAAAGTTTTGCACAATTAAAGGAGTAATTATATACAAAGGCTGAATAAATTATAAAGCAAAAACGAGGTTAAATTAATGAGTAAAGCACAGAAGAGCAAAAATGTGATTTACGTTTTTTACCTTGTGAATAATTGTCGGCTTCGTTGTTATAACTGAGTTTGTGTCGTTTATATGGGAAAATGCAAAGTGTGTTTTATTTGGTGTTAAAAACTTTCCAGTGTAATATCAGGTGTGATCACACACAGATGTTCTCACGTCTTCGTTCACACACGTCCAAACCAACAGATGCTTTAAATGTTTCACTGAAAACAGAATGTCAGCTTTTACTTTTAGCACTTAAAGCAGCTGTTGATACTAATACTGAGTTTTAATTGTGGGACTTTTGCTTGTAGCACCAACACTGTGGTATTTGTATGTTTATTGAAGAAGTACTTCCCTTTTTGAATACAGTAGTTTTACTTGAAGTTGAGTGTTTTTACTTTGATGGATTTATCACTGTTACATCTTCACGTTTTTCATTGAGCTGACCCAGCTCTGTGTCAGATTGTGTTCACTGCTCCAGCTGTTCATTAGGATTTAAAGCAGTTGTTTGTTTGTCCTGTGCCGCTGCACGTCCCTGTTCATGGGCTTCTCTGCAGCCCTTCACTCAAACTGTTTTACAGGCAGGATGAGAAGTTCAGCCTCACAGCACAGGGGAAGTCAAATCAGAGTAAATACCTGCTCTCGCTGTGACTCAGCCCCTCAGACTGCACAGCTCTGCCTGGTTATCCCTCTTCACACACTTATTAAACACACAGTGTTGCAGCCACTGCAGTGAAACCACAGACATTTATCAAACACATTATTTTTGGATTTAAAATAAATGGGAATAATAAAACACCAGGAGGTAAAAAAGAGGAACGAGGTGTCCAGTGATGCTGAGATTTCAGGTTGTGCATTTACTAATGATACAGATGCATTTGTTCACTTGTTGATTCAGGATTTTGCACAGTTGTGACAAGGGACACTGGTATCACTGGATTCAGAGCAGACAGGACCCAGATGATTGTGCTACTCCACTGTTTTAACTAGAGGAATGAACAAACAGCACAGGGGACGGTAAGTCGCCTCTCCTGTACGATGTAATGAGTCCAGGACCTGATCCCAGTGCAGATGTATATTTCGTATCAAACTGAAAAAGAGAAGCCTCAGCAGTGCCTGATCTGCACCGACACATACACTCGTCACCTCTGCAGCTGCCCGCCCACTCATTCTCACCCTGATCCATAATCTGCATAATCCAGTCACTGCAGCACATCCAAATTTAAAAAAAAAAACTTTCTTCTCACAGAGACAGAGGCTGCAGAGCTCACAGGATTTAAGAAAAAGCAAATTCCCCCAAATCTGTTTTTAATTTAAATGTACAGCCCAAATCCTGAGAATTATCTCCATATGAGAATGAAAGGCGACATGTGCTTTACTGCCTGATCCCTGTTTACAACAAGCAGCCCCAACAGGTAGTCAACAGCCAGACACGCCTCCATATGAATGTGCTTCTAAAGATTTCATTCATTTTTATCTTCAGCCACTGATTCTTTCCTCACAGGTCAAAACCTCTGCCAGAACATGATCACGTACAGAAAGGATCTGTTTTGATCTGTGTCTATTTGACTGATTACTAATAGAGAAATATTGAGCTTCATGTTCTTCAGTAACTCATGTTTTGTTTCCAGCAAAAACAATTAGTAAATACAACATGCCACTTGTTTCATGGACATGCTGAATGTTTTTAGCAAACCTGTGAGAGATGCTGGTTTTTGTGCAGCACTGTTTGTGTCCAGTGTTCCCCCAGTTTTAACTCTGGGTTTGGTCTCCACCACCTCCTGAGGGAAATCTAACAATTTGGGTATAACATATTATCCATGAACTGAATTACCAATGAAATAAGCAAAAACAGTAGAGTCTTTGTGTAAGGCAGAGCCCATATAGTCATGGCAGAGGCTTTGGGATAAAACCCAGTCGACTTCTAGTGTTAAACCCCAGGACACAGGCCCACAGAGTCCACCGAGAAAAGGCTTCACGTTTATCTGTAGTGACGTGAAATCAGTGTGAGAGTGGAGAAAGCGCCATGTCCTCGATGGCCAGCGTGCTGAGCAGCCTGTAAGGAGTCAGAGTCCATCACAGCTTCCCGACAGTATTCGTCTAAATGGCCGACTCCGGGAGAGGAGCTGCAGCAGGAACGAAATGACAGATGGTTTGGCTCATTAAATCTGTACTTAAGTGTCCTCAGGCCGGGACTTACTGGGGTTATGGTTAGTTGGCTGAAGTTTTTCCATTGGAATCTCATTTTGTTGTCGTTCAAACTGCACTGCAGGCGAACATGAAGGCAGTTGTTCATCTGAGACTCAGGCCAACACGCCGTAGAGTTTCATCTGTGAGCTTGGAGGAAACACGGGTCAAAGGGATGTTTAGCCCAGCTGAGCCCAGTTTCATGAAGCTGCACAGAACTGACTTTATATACCTGGAGAAACTGAACCAAACCCCATTAAATATGTAGCTAAGTACATACACCTGTCATGACTGTGGTCAGAATACTGCCTTTAACACAGACGCTTCATGTCTGTGCAGGTTTTACAGCCTCAGGCTCATCGTGATGACTGACAGGTGCCGGAGGCAGAAACCTGATCACCTGGAGGAGGCGACGCCACGAGAAGAGGACGAGGTTAACCCAGGTGAGAGAGCATTGCACCAGGTAACTGTGTTAATAACAGGAGGCTGTTCAGTCACGGTTCCCTATGGGTCTGGAAAAAACCCGTTGAGCACTGGAATAAAGTCAGTGATACTTTAAATCAGAGACACTTTTCAGAAATGACAGAAGAAGAAGGTGACAGGTGAGGTTTAATCGCTGCTGTGGTGTGTGTGTGTGTGTGTCTGTGTGTGTGTGTGTGTGTGTGTGTGTGTGTGTGTGTGTGTGTGTGTGTGTGTGTGTGTGTGTGTGTGTGTGTGTGTGTGTGTGTGTGTGTGTGTGTGTGTGTCAGCAGCTGGACAGGGCTGATAACTAACACACTCCTGGCAAACGCACAGGTTGAGTGTAGATGTGATCCAGTGAGAACCAGCATGTTTGTATTGGACCAGGTCAGTTTGCTGCTGTGGAAGAAGAAAACTGAATCTGTCCAGTGATTTTTTTTTTTTTTTTTTTTTTTTTTTATTGAAATTGACCTGGGAGCTTTGTTGTCTGATCCAAAGGAAACGACTGAGATGATGAATGAAAATGATTCACAGCAGCTGAAATGCGTTTTTAGAAAAGAGAAGATTGGCCTTATTTATTTTTTCAAATGTTTTTTCCTCCCTGGACTATTTGAGTTGTTATCACCTGATACTGATCTCATAGCCATCACTTTGTACAGTCTCTGCTCCACCAGCTTCTCTCTGCTCACAGAAACGTCTGGAGCTGGTTTTTGGAAACAGACGGGCCTCCCATTGTTGGTGAGGAAGAACCATGTGAGCCAGTGCAGAGGTGTGGCTCCCTGCTGGGTTTTAATAGTTTTTGGACAACAATGGAGGTCTACGGCTCAGACCCATTAGCTGGGGCAGGTTCTGGATTCACACACATTCATAGGTGCTGCCAGAATCAGGAATCAGAATCAGAATCTTTTTGAGGACAGTTTCAGTTTTCTACATATATGAACCTTCCACTAGATAGAGACTTTAGAAAGGACAGGGGGAAAGTTTCTTACAAACTCCTCACTAAAGTGAAGCATTTCCTATGTTTTATTGATTTGGACTCTGTGCCTTTGTCGGTTCTAGACCTCTATGACTCTGCTTATTATGGGGGGTCCCAAACCCTAATGTCAAAGCTTCAGTTAGTTCAAAATGCTCGTCTTCACACATAGCTGGTTTCGTTTGCTCTTCACCTGCTCCCTGTTTGTTGTTTTTAAACTACTGGCACATAAATATATTTCAGAGGTTTTACATTTCCACAGCCCGTCAGAATCCTAAATCCTCCAACCAGTTTTTATTTAATCTACTAAGATCCAGACTTGAAAAGGCGTTTTGCAGTAGCTGCACCCAGACTGTGGAATAACAGCTGCATTTCCTATGTCGTACTTATTCACACAGGCTTTTTATTCAGAGTCTGATTGGACCATAAAGTTTATATTGTGGATTGAACTGTATTGTTTAACGTGTAGTTTTAATTAGGTCTATTTGTTCAGTGCAATATAAATAAAGTTGGACTTGATTTGACTTGACATGCTCATTTGGAGCTGTGGACGTAACGTTACAGCAAAGTTATTGGAAGGTTGACAGTCGTGTTTACACTCAGAGCTGCTGAAAGAAGTGAAGCCTGTTGTTTGAAGCTCTGCCCGCTGCAGTGAGGACAGTCACACTGAAATAAGATAAAAGCACTGACAGTGCTGAGCAGATTAGCTCCTGCTCAAAGAAGAAATGGCAGATGACAAAAAGTCCTGGTTAAACTTTCACATTTGAGCGTCTTTCTCGTCTTTATTCCTGAAAGTCGTTCCTCCTGCAGATACAGTCTTTCTCTGAGGTGGTATTTTGCCAAAAGCAACAGGGTGAATTAACAGGCGACCCTAATCCAGATGGACGTGAGCCGGTGGATCCTGTCGTGCACAGGCTAGCTGAAGGCTAATCAGTAAATCCAAACTGACTGCTGGGAAGAGAGCGAGCGATACACTGCTTATCTCAGTCCTGAGGGAGAGCAAGAGAAACTTATTTTAGCTTTTTTAATGAATAGATGGATGGATAGTAAAATACTATCAACAGGAAGATTTCTTCCAAAATTTCGTACGATACACGTGTGTCAGCCCTGAAAAACAGTTGTTGCTCTGCATTACAGCTGAAACAGTTAGTTGACTGACAGAAAATTCAATCAGGGCTGACTAACCCACCTCTGTGGTCCAGTGACAAACGGATCACGGCCTCTGACACCAGGAGCAGGTGATGTGTTCGGGTGTTCAGGATTTTCACTCATTATCAAACAATGAACAGAATTATAGACAATAGAGTTGAGTTAGAAAGAAAACTTGAATTTTGCAGGTCGCCAGTTTCGATGAATCCATCATGAGAGGCCAACATGTACCAGGCTCCTCTTCTGTCAGGACATAAGCAGTTTATTGTTTGATCTTCATACCCAATATTCTTTAGGAAATATTGCTGTTCTGTTGTTTGGAGGCTGTATGCCTTATGATGATAAGTGACTGGAGGTTGGAGGTCATCGTGCTTCTTAATTCCCAGCTGCATGGCTGCAGGCGGCGAAAGGGGGAGGATGAGCCGGATGAAGATGTGGAGGTTCATAAAACAGAAAGTGATGGCTGGAATAACGGCAGAACACATGACCTCAGGCAGGAGGAGAAGAGCTTAAGTAAAATCATCAACAGAGAAAGAGAGGAACTGAAAACAGAAAATGAAACAGAAACTAAATGAAGGACAGAGAGGAGAGTGGGACAAAAAGCAAAACCAAATCCTGACTGGACCAACTGGTTTGTGCTTGAGGAGGGAATCCTCAGTACTGACAGGGAGTGACCGATGTGACCGTAAAGGCAGGTGGCTCATTTCTACTACTTTCACTGGGTCAACATACATAATATTATGGGGTCCCTGGTAGCTCAGTGGCTTAATGTCTGTGACACAATGTGATTTATGTATCATGACACTGACTAAAGGTAAAACGATGACATAGAAAGATAATGATTTAACTTAGAGAGGTTTAGACCTGCTGCTGGGCACTGGAAACTGCCTGGCTGTCCTGTTTTGTTTTTGTAAAAACAGTCTTTGAGTCTGGCTCTTTGGCTGCTGGCTCACCCTCATCAGCTGTTATTTCAGTGAAACAGCTTCAACTATTCACATAATCCTGGTAGATGGAAATTGCCTGTAATGACTTTTCAGATTTCCTCAGAAATAGATTAAAAGCTGCACTATGTTAGGATGTAAACCAGCAGCTGTGAAAAGTCCTCTACCTGACACAGTCGGAGACGAGCTGCTGAACATGGTGGAGCATTTAGCAGGTGGTGGAGACCAAAGCCAGAGCTCACACTTAGGGAACAATGGGCTGAGGCTCAGCAGGTGGACTCAGACACTGGACCAGCAGGTTGGTCAGGTTGTTCCTGCTGCCCACACGACCACAGAAATCAGTAAAGCAGGATTAAGATATGATTCCATGTTTTCATGGACTTTAAGACATGGCCTAGCTTAGACCATCATGTGAACACCACAAAAAGCAGATTTTGTCTGACTTTGTGTGACCTACACTGCACAGTTTTTCAGCTGCCACAGAGCAGGACCCGCTATGGGAGGAGGGGTGTCACATTTTGCTGAGGGGGCCAAAAAGTTGGTTCCCATCAGTGTTGAATAAAAGAGAAAGTCAAGACACGTGACCCAGTTAGTGTTTGGATTCGGTTTATCACACATTGTTTACTTATTCATCCATGTCTGTCAAGAGCCACGGTTGTAAATGTGGATTTAGCAGTAGACCTGGTAGGTGTCAGCTCTGCAGATCCACTTCCTTTTTCCTTCCTTTAATGAATGAATGAATTCGGTGTGACGATGTAATTTCATTCACTGCCTTTCTGAATCTGCCCCCTTCACCACTCATGCCAAACCAAAGGTGAACTGATAAATTAATGAAATACAACTGATGGAGAGATAAATGAAGGGATGAAGACGCAATAGCTTGAACAGATTAATACAGGAGTTAATGGGTGAATTAATGAATGAAGGGAAGATGCAGTGAAAGCTGATGAGGGAGTAAGGGAGAGATGGATTAATGGATGAAAGGCTGAAAACATCGAGAGTTAGATGAATAGATAGATGGACTGATGTTAGACAGAAGGAAGACTGATGGACTGAATGCATGAATGATGGATGGATTGAGGACTAGATGAACGGATGAATGATGGATGGATTAAAGACTGGATGAATGGATGAGTGATGGAGGGCTGGTGTTGACTGAAGAGTACATGTGCAAGGGGAAGCAAATGTTGGATGAATGAAACTGGATGGATGGATGAACAGTTGACCGGACACATGAATAAAAGGTGGATGGACAGATGTATTTCAGATGACTACCTGATGGATGGATGGGTTGGTGGATAGAAAAGATGTGTGGAGAGTTGAAATGCTTAGGGAATGGATGAATGAATGAAATGATAACGATGAAAAAATAAAAAGGCTTTGTTAATGATGGATGGATGAATATTTGCAGCTTGCTGGTCGGATGGATAAATGAACAAATGAACGGATAGATCACAGCCTGGATTCATGGTTAGCACCACAAGGGGTCTCCAAAAATATTCCCCCTGAGTAAAAGCAAAGTTTCTCCCTGACAAACAGAAACACAAATTATTTATTAAGTAGAATCAGGGGGAGAATGTGGAGGATGTAAGTGGACATGTTGACACAGTTTGTGTGAGAAAAGAAAATGCACAGTGAATGTTGTGTTTTGGTTCTTTTCGCCCTCGGGGTGGTTCTAATCAGTCGGAGACATTATTTTATAGCAGCGGCCAAAAGAAATAAGTTCTGCAGTTTAAATGCCTCAGTCTGTATTTTCTCACATTTCCCCTGAATTCATTTGTTTTTGTGGTGGCTCCTGTTTGTGTCTTTCTCTCTCAGACGTACAGTAACATCAGGTGTTTTGTCCAAATGTTGATTCAGGACTGAAAATCTCACCCACCATGTTTATGGCCACAGCGTCCTCTCAGGTGATTAATATCGTGATCGCTAACTGGGCTGGATTCCAGCCTGAAGTAAACCAGTCTCGCTGTTCGCCCTGTTGTTTACTCCTGTTGTTGTAATTGTACAGCCGGTTCTTGTCACAATAAGATGGAAGTTCTTACATGTTGAGAGCAGCCTGGGTTGTGCTCGACCTACTGAAAGAAAACTCATCAGGTTAAAATGATTAAAATCTCAGCAGTCTTTGTGTTCCTCTCTCCAGGTTGTGGTGTGTGAACAGCATCCCAATTTAACACTGACTGTTTTTGTTGTGCAGACTGAGGCACAGAGCTGTTGGTTCAGTTGTGGTTGTTTTTCAGGCCAAAGGTTTGTGATGATTCATCGTTCTTTCTGTTCAGCGGGGATACACTCTGCAGTGGGTCGCTGTTTTTCTTTAGGATTTAACACATGAAACCAATGGGCTGGTGCTGCTGTTTATTATTACTCTCCATAGAAATGTGAAGCATAAGACTCTCGTCACTAAGTATGCTTCTTATTTCTTGTCCAGGTCCAAGGCTCTTGATTCAGGTCTTGATCTATTCACACTGGTCTTTGAAATGTATGTTAACATTAGAAAAATGTCAGTGGTGCTACCTGTCCCTAGGTGGCCACAGGTGCCATCGTACAGTAGAAGTGTATGGAGATATGACTCTGACTGTTAGCGTCACCAGCACGTTGACATTTGCACATATTGTTCAGACCTTCATGTTTCTGTCAGGGTGATCTTTACTGACTAATCTAGCATCAGAGCAAAATGCTTAGTTTATGATGTAACAACTGCAAACCTACTGATACTGGCTCTGTTCTAATTAGCACGTTAGCACGTTGGGCTCATAAGTCCTGCAGTTACCTGTCGTCTCCATGTGCAGCCGCCACCGTGCAAACGTCCCCCTCAGCTGATGAGAGACAACTTTCCTGTGCAGCTTCCTGTGGTTTTGGTTCAGGTGCTTCAAAGGCTTAAAAGTCTTTTTAGAAAAGAGAGAGAGAAGCACCTGCAGGGCTGTCTCGCCCTCAGTGTGTTCATTCATGTTACTGAAGGAGTGTGTGTGTGTGTGTGTGTGTTGTTTAAACTCTCACTCTTCATCTCTGACATTTCCAGGTCACTCACTTATAAAATGGCTTCTCAGCCTCCCGCCCCCTCTCTTCCTGTTTTCCGTCTCTTCCCCCTCGGCTGCCTCTTCAAGGCTGAAGGAAAGAGAGAGAACCGATAGAAAACCTGGTTAAGAGGAAAGTAGGAGGCAGGAGGTTTCTGCAGACTCCATCAGTGTCATCAGGCCACGTCAGCTGTCTCATCTAGAACTCGATGATCTTTCTTTGGCTTTGCTCACACTTCAGCCCGATATTGTTGCTGCACTAAAATAAAACCTGGGCAGAGGAAACATCTGGTTATTTCTGTGATTCAGATGTTTGCTCTCATGATTCCATGAAATTATTTCTTCTTATTAACCTTTTGACCTTTAACCTTGATTTTTACACAGCAACGGTGCTGACCGCTGTAACCATGGTAACACTAAAATACCTTTTCATTGGCTAAAACAGACAAAAACCAAGTGTCGTGACATAGAAGATGCAGGACGTTGCTCTGCAGGTGGCGTCTGTTATTAGTCACACCTGCTGATGTGTCTCATTAATTACTGATGGACTTTTTCCAGTAGTTCTGGTCCCAGTAATCACCAAGTTAATATCTGACATATAACAGAATCATCACTAAAACATTGTTCCACAATTGCACCATGTGTGTGATGTCGCCCCATTCGAACAGGACTGAAATTAACAGGGGAGGTGGGGAATTAAATATTGACTGTGCTCCTTTGTAATTTAAGCCATTATTCCAGAAGGCATTTTAACCATAGGGAAATTACAGGTAATGGTTGATAATGGACACCCACCTGGACTAAGTCCAAGGAGAAATCCAAAATCACAGAGTTGAATGGGGACCAAACCTGGTGTGTGATGTAGAGTCATCGCTGCATCACAGTCAGACCAACATCATAACGTAAACACGTGGATGTGAGTCAGGGCGAGGTCCACTGACTGAGAGTCTCATTATCCCTGATGTCCCTCCACAATAAAGAGAGACCGGGGGAAACTGTTTTTACGTGTCCTGATTAAAATGTTTCTGTAGCTGATTCAGGAAAAGCTGCTCGAAAAGTTTGTCCCGGACAGAAATTAGATAACGGCAGTAAATTCACATAGCAGGAAGTAGAAGTAGATCAACAAAACAGGTAATTATTAGAAATAGTTATTTCCTGAGTGTGGGTGAAAAATTACTCTCCACCTACTTTTGACTCTTTTCACCTAAATGCCTTGAGCCACAGGCATCACCGGGTGAATAGTAATAACTTCTGCTGTCGGGGCCCAAACAACAAAACAGCAGCTGAACTGCAGTTTCTGCAAAACACGTCGTTTTCTGTTCTCTGGTCTTCAGCTTCTTGCATGGCCTGATTCAGACAAAGACCCACAGCAGGAATGTTATTGATCAGTGAGGTTTAGCTTTGAGCTAACCGTGGTGGGATTAATGTGAAGTTATTTAACTGATGATTCTTGACTCTGTTGGGTGAAATAACAGTGTTACTGTCATTTTACCAGCCACTAACCCTGAGAATTCCAGCTCAGCCCAGTTTGTTTGATGCTGCCCCTTTGAAACTGGGAAGTCTGCAAATATCTTCAGTACAAGCATTAAAAAATAAGCAAGTCATTGTACTTTTACTCAAAACCTTTGTATGAAGTATAACTGATGACTTTGGCCACTGTAATGCTGAACTCTAGTAAAGAGCAGGACAGAGCTGCTAACATTAGCCTGAAATCCAAAATCCAGACCATCCAGACTGAAGAATGGGGCTCTTTGTACCATAACCTCACAAAATCATGCAGTCAGCTAATTGACATGCTGTTTGCCTTTCACTGGATTCCTTCTACAGGCCTGCACTGATTATGTTAGGACACAAACACACTCTGATCCCTTCATCACGCTGTTTCTCTTGTGTTAGTGGTTTTGCAAAGACTAAAATCTCTTCTTCAAACCAGGTGTTGTTGTTGGTAGAGCCCCATGTGTTTCGTTCTACAGGATAAAATCAACAGTAGACACAGTGTAGTGCAGCTTGTCAGGGGCCCAGGATCTTTAAGATTACACATAGGAAGCTAAGAGCCAGGGCCCTTAACCTTTAGTCTTAACACATCTGCCCCTAACCCATGTAACCCAGTGTGCTGAGACAAAGCTGCTGCTGATTTTGACTCATGGATTCAGACCTTGGAAAAAGCAAATATAAGAGATGAGATTTTTTTTGTGTACAGCACTGCTGCACTCATATTTCTATAGGAGAATTGTCAGAAAGTGTGTGTGTTAGGGAAACCATTGTGGGAGGCGAGGATGCACAGTTTGTTGTGCTTAGAGCTGAGATGCTGAAATCAGCAAAAACATTTTGCTTCCGATGAGTTTTGCTCCCATTTACGGCTGCTTTCACTGCACATTCCCGCTGTAACAGCTGAGAGGGACGCAGGACAGCTGTAATTGGTTTGCTTCACCTGCTGAGACTCACACACACACACACACACACACACTCAGAGGTGACAGGTAAACAAAACCGTCAGGATAATGGGGTGAGCCTGTTTAAGCAGTCAGCTGACTCCTGAAGCAGCAGAGTCAACACTCAGAGCTGGATTAATGCGCCAGAGGGAGGAGGTGATGAAAAATTTAACCATGCTGCCTTTTAAATACACTCACTGCATTTTAGCCTCAGCCAAATTTCACTAGGTGGTTTTGCAATTTCAGTCCCAACTTTGTCCACAGTCACGAGTTTAACAGTGTAATCTAACGACTCTGTGGGGTCCAGGGTGTGAGGATTTTATTCACCCAGTACACGTTTTCCCAGGATCTGGTTCACGTCTGAATTTTAAAAGAAATTCCTCATAATGACTCAGTTTGAAGCTGGTTACCAGTCACACCTGGTTACCAGTCACACCTGGTTACCAGTCACACCTGGTTACCAGTCACACCTGGTTACCAGTGTCGAAAGCTGGAGGAAAGTTTATCTCATTCATCAGACCAAACGACTGTAGCTGGAGCAGGTCCAGTGGGATGGATTAAGTCCATAGGTGCAGTTTTTACAGCAGTTGTGGGTGTCCCCAACCTTAAACTAGCAGCTTTACAAACAGCCGTGTGATTGTCACTGTTGTGTTCATGTGTGTGCGACAAATGACCCATTTTGCTGTAAAGTTTGGAGGAGTTGTTGGATGCTATTAACCGTGTCAGCTGCTTTCACAGCAGCGTTATCAAGTGCATAATTAAGCAGTGGATCAGTGAGGACGTACAGCTAAGCAGATCTCCAGCCTGTGAAAGGGTTTTTATGATTACAGCTGAATATTGGGCTCACAGGAGCAATAGTGGCAGGTTACTTTATTTGCACAGAGGTCAGTGTCTTCAGCTGTTAAAAGCTTCATACTTTGTCCATATGTGTCGTCTGATGTGGAGAGACGTGTCGTTGTCTCCTTTGGGTCGTTGTGTTTTCCACAGTGCAGAGACCAGTCCCCCTGAACACACAGGACTGATCCTTTTCGTTTTTTATTTCACTTTTATTATTTATTTACATGCTGACTCTGGACACGCCTCCTGGACCAACAACAACAACACGCAACGTTTTTCTTGTTTTTCGCAGGTTAAATGTTTTTACATGAATCTTATAATATAAAACCCTGAGCTGGTTCTAACCTGAAGCTCAAACCAGGTCTGAACTTTACAGAAACTGTGTCCACACAACCACAGAAAAACACACTGACTGTCAGCTTCACCCAGTAACATGAAGGTTTGTGTTTGTGAATCATTTATATTTGGGGTAGAACATGGCACAGGGTTGTACATGTACCTGTGTACAGATGAATGATTAATACCCACATTAATCCTCAGAGTGAGGACGCTGTGATCGTCTGTGTTAGTTACGCTGCTGCATGTTTTGTTCTGAATTATAGATGTTGGCACGGCGCTCCGATCACATCTGAACTGCAACACTCTGCTGATCTGTGTGTTTTCTCCTGGACTCACCTGCTTCATGGTCATTAATCCTAAAAAGGTGAGTTTCTGGGGGAACGACTGTTACTGTACCGCAGATCTGTTTCCACACCCATAGAACTTTGTTTTAAATACTTTATAAAGTTCCTGTTGATGCAACAGTTGATACATTTAAACAACATTTTATAAACATAAGTCTGTTATTTCCTGGTCATTTCTGCAAAGTTTAATGGAAATATATATTTGCTGCTGCTCATTCTCATTTCTTTCTCCTGAGAGTAAAAACCACAGTAGTTATTTATTCATTATTCATGTATTATTGAACATGTTATTCTCAGTATGTGTCAAATTGTTTGCCTGTAGACAAACTTTGCATGTATGTTCACATGAACTGACTGTTACAGAAACAAACCACGTGAATGAACTTTACCTATGAAACACTTTAAAAATAAGTTGTGTCTTTATAATAAACATTTACACTTTCTCTGTAAATAGAACCTGATGAACCAAAACTACCAACTTATTTATATCAATCAATCAATCTAATTAAGCATCAATGAGTTAATTAGTACTGATCAAATCTGAGCAATAATTACTTGAAACCATTATCAGTAATGGTTCTTTCTCACCAACAATGGGAGAATCAGGTGGAGCAGTAGAACCAGATCCTGTAACCAGTGACGGCCGTTCTCAGGTTCTGGAGCTGGTTTTTGGAAACAGACGGGCCTCCCATTGTTGGTGAGGAAGAACCATGTGAGCCAGGTCAGCGGTGTGGCTCCCTGCTGGGTTTTAATAGTCTTTGGACAACAATGGAGGTCTACGGCTCAGACCCATAAGCTGAACCAGGTTCTGGATTCACACACATTCATTGGTGCTGTCAGTCTCTGGATGGGATCTGGACTCAGGGACACACACACACTCTGTTAACATTTTTTGCTCCAGGTCTAAAGACAGTACAGGTGTCCATCCAGTCGTTGTGTTTTCTGTGTGTGATGCACGTTACAGCCTCATGAGGACACAAGTGAGTCCATAGACTTTCTCTTGTTTGCGGCTCAGTTGTAAATAGGATAATTTTGCATGTGTTGTTTGGTAGGATGCACAGAGCTGCTCTTTGTGCTTCGGAGGTGTGAAAATGTTGTTTGAGTCTGGTTCTCTGATGCTGTTGTAGCAAAGTTTAAAGTAGGCCAGCTAAAAGGCAGAACAAAGCAGAGAGGACGTCTGTGTAACTTTTGCTTTAAAAATACATGAGGCAGCTCCCGCCACTCCCCACATATCAAACATTAAGGAGCAGCGGAAAAGACATTAAACACACACACATTAAACACCTGACGGACACAGTGAGGGAACACGAACCTCAGTCATACACACACAGAAGACGTGTTTCACACAGCATGCACCTAAACTGTGCAAAACCACTGGACTGGGAAATGATTCACAGCTGTACCAGCTTACAACTGTATTTCCACTTTTAGTGGAACTGTATGGTCTTATACATTATTAAACACTAACAGGGTCAGTATGACAATATGGGCCCCGAGTACCAGTGCTACTAAACCCAGTTTAGCTGTGAGCTTCAGTGTAATCGCATGAAGAAGGTTCGAAAATGAGCTCAGGTTTGAACAGACTGAGGGACTGGACAGAGAACAGGAGCATCAGTGGCTACTCAACAGTAACAGGGAGCAGTGGTCGGACTCAAAAAGAGACAGCACCAGTGAATGTGGTGTCCTCAGCCTAATGTGTGTGCATCCAGAACCTGGTTCAGCTTATGGGTCTGTGCCGTAGACCTCCATTGTTGTCCAGAAACTATTAAAAACACAGCGGGGAGCCACACCGCTGACCTGGCTCACATGGATCCAGTAGAATATGACTGGAAATGTTCTGAGTCTCACAGATGGCCCGAAGAAGAACCTGTTGGCTTTAGTGTGTTAACACCTGTTGGCAGCACTTCACCAGCCAAGCATGGCACATAGGTGCAGAGAAACAGTGGGTGTCAGTTAGTCCTGGTTAATAAGATCCAGCCAATAAATCAACCTCTGGTCGGACAATTTACCTCAAAGCCAATAGGATTACATGAAGAGTAGTGACAAATTACACCTTCATGCAAAACAACCACTGAGGTTTATATTACATTTCTCCTCAGCTTTTAACCAGGAGTGTTTTGCATGTTGTGACGCTGACATGCTCTCTTCTGTCTGACTGAAACGACCCCTCAGGCAACATTAGGCTCAAAGCTCTGGAGAAATCCTCTGTCAAACGGTCTAAGTGCTGCTCCTGTGGTGGACGGCAGAGATTTCTGCAGAGCGCTGACAGCAGGGAGTGGATTTTCATGTCACCACATGGTCTCAGTTTGAGAAAGCATTTCTTTGCAGTGGTTGCAGAACTGTAGATGTGCTCTGATGGCAGATGTACTGTGGTTATCAGACTAAACAGCATTTCTTTTGCCTTAAGGTCCTCGTTCATGTTTTCAACCTGAGTTTAAATGTGTCTTCATGCATTCATCCTGCAGTTGTCTGGCAGCAGCAGCAGCAATTCTCTTTGAATGAATAATGCATGGATCATTTTTTAAACACACAGTTTCTGAGCTGACCATTTCCCTGTAACTTACCAGAAAACAGAGCTTTGGGTTTTCAGAGAGCTCATGTCACCCTGCACTCAATCCTGCATGAAACTGTGCTCGGGCGAGTGCAGGAAGAGTTTTGGACAGAAATCATGTGATGCACGCCATAACTACATGGGGGAGGACTAAACATGGCATTTTGACAGGCAAGGAAGTGACCTGCCTGTACAGGATTCAAAACACTTCAAAAGCGTTTGTAGTTTCCAGAGGAAACATAAAACGGAACAAATTTTTAAAGCTCCATTACTTTTCTTCTCTTGGCGGCAGCAGAAACTATGACCATCCAGCAGTATTGAAGAAACAGTTTGTGTCCAGTGTTTCCTCAGTTTGAGCTCCGGGTTTGGTCTCCACCACCTCCTGAGGGCGATCTGTGGCTCCTTAGCTGCTAAATGCTCCACTATGTTCACCAGCTGGTCTCTGACTGTGTCTGTCTGCTGTTTGCTGCTGAGCAGGTAAAGGACTGTGGCTTTTTACAGCTGCAGCTCTGAAAGCAGCTGCTTCCTGCTGAGGCTTAAAACCACACTCCGAGAGCGCTGACAAAAAAACCAGAATAGGAAAGTTGTGTTCGTCACCAAGGCCAACCCCTTTTATTAGTAATGTGGTTAAATTTAATGTAATGATTTATTATCATCTGTGTGCTGTGCTGCATTTCCCATCAGGCCGGTTGCAGTGACAGAAACTCAGACTCAGAAATGGTTTACAACAGTTGCTCCAACACTTTAAAGGATGGCTACAGGACAGCAATGTGTTCGCCCAGTATGGGGCCCAGTATGGGGCCCAGTATGGGGCCCAGTATGGGGCCAAGTAAGGGGCTGCAGGTGTCAGATTCACTCTCCAGGTCCTCAGGAACTTGGCAGACACAGTATGAACTGAACACTTTCCTGTGACTGGTCCCTGATGTGTTCTCGTGGTGAAGAACCCACAGTGTCTGTCAGAGAACAGACAGACTGTAGTGAACACACTCTGCAGTATGTACCGCTGCACCCACTGGATGCTGTATTTACAGCAGTTGCCATGGTAACGATGCAGGACTCCTGACGTGTCTGCGGTTTGTTGTTGTGCCTCAGTCGCTTCAGGGGTCATTGCACAGCGACAGACAGGCACAGACCGATGACACTGCTGTCACTCTGTGTGTGTTGATGCATCAGGTGGGGGTGCTGCTGTCGCAGCTCAGGTTCATAACGTACAGTTTGTGTGTCAGAGCTGAAAACTCTGCCCCTCACTTTCTTTTCTTACGTTGGAACCAGATTTTCTGGACTATAAGTGCCACCGGAGAATTAATCGCTTTTAGCAAAAACATATTTAGTTGCATTTGTAATGATACTAGTTATGGTCTAGGCTAGGCATAACAAGCAGAAGTGCATCATGAAATTCATTCATCTGTGTCAAGTAACATGATCTGGAGCTCAGAGTCAGCTACCCACAGGGCCACAGGGTGAAGGAAAATGACCCAGTTTGAGGCTTTAACACATCGTCCCTCCATCGGTCAGCTCTGTCCAGATCACTTCTTATTGGCTGCCATGAAAAGCTGTAGGTCAGAGTTCAGCCTCTCTGCAAATGGTTTGGACTGAATTACCTCATCCATAGATCCATCACAGAGTGATTTCAGTTCATTGAAGTGATTCCAGCAGAATAAGCTTTAGTGTGAAATGCAGATGTGTACAGATGTGTACAGATGTGTACAGATGTGTGCAGTGGTCTGCCGCTGTACACACAGTGGTCTGTGTTTGAAGGGAAACAGAAGGAAGCGGCTGAAGGAAAGATTTCTGCCAAGACACTGACATTGTGTGTATGTGTGCGTGCGTGTGTGTGCGTGTGTGTGTGTGTTGCCGGCTGTGTATAATTAGCTGTAGTAGTGAATTGTCTGTATTATCTGTTGTCTGCAGCAGCTCCTCCTCCTCCTGTAATTACTGGTGTTCAATGTGTAGCTGCCATAGTGGTTTGTGCTCCTGTGTGGCATCTGCCTGACGGGGACACTTGAACATCTGGCTGCTGCTTTTTTTAAATATATAATTGTGAGGCCCCTCGTTTACATAATGTATGTAAATGTGTGATCCCAACCCCAGGGCTAATCTAACCAGTCAGCCCTGGTCTTGACTGATCAGGGCTGACTGACTGAACTCCTATATTGCATTATATATATATACTGTAAATATATATGATTATATGATTGATAATTGCAATCTTTTATTTACTTGTGTATTTATAAAGTCCTCCACTGTTGTCCAAAAACTATTAAAACTGTCATAAAACATCACAAAGTAAATGCAGTACACTGCAGTTTGTAGTAAGCTGTGTACTGTATACGTGTGTGTGTGTGTGTGTGTGTGTGTGTGTGTGTGTGCGCGCATGGCCTGCATGGACACACATGATCATCTTTGATGCTTGTTGCCATGGTTACCGCTCTCGCTGCCATAGAGAAATCCCAAATTTTTCTCCCAGCTCAACACTTTGTGTGACCTGCAGGGAGGGAGAGCATTATTATAACCTCTGTGTAATCACACATCCATTCAGAGCTGGACCCTGCAGGAGTCACACTGACCAGCACCGAACAAAAACACATTCTGCATGTTCCCTTCAGTCTGTGCACAGCAGCAGGAGAAAACGGTTTGCAGCTGATGTGGACCATGACAGGCACATTTAAAGCCCCTGAAAACACAGTTTCTGGTTTTATTATTTCTTTCTTTACATCTTTAGGTTTTATTTATTAGACTTTTGACATTTGCTTCATGTGCAATCACTGCAAAGCTTCATTAAAACCAGGTCACAAATAAATTGATGGAATTAAAAATAATTTAAAGAACATGAGATGTAACAGAATAAATTATTACATCAAATGTGATTTTTAGTTATTTATTGTTTTCTGTGCTCTAATCCAGCACGTTTGTCTGCATAACTTACATGGGAGATATTTTCTGTGATGCTTGTTAAAGCAAATGTTTAGAATTTGAACTTATTCCACAAAGTAGATCAAAGATCATAGATCTTCAAAATCTGAATTTAGAAAAGCAAAACATGAATACAGACTCTAAAGAGAAGAATCCACAGTACGTTCTCTGTTCCACTGGTTCCACTGGTTCCACTGGTTCCACTGGTTCCACTGAAGCTCTAAATGTTGTTTTGTGAGCAGATTGCAAACAACTAAATAAAGACAGATTCTGTGGCCTCATTGATAACTGGATGTTAATTATTTTGGTTGGACTTTTTTTTGGCCAGTTGGACTTTAATGACCCCATGTGATTATTTTAGCCCCAGGGAGACACTAAAAGGTTTAAAAATAATAATGAGAATAACAATAAACTTTATCCATGGAGCATCTTTTTAAATCGGGGCTTACAAAGTGTTTTATAGACATTTATGAATCTGAGGTTGCTGCCAAATAAAACAGATTTCCTCACTCCTGATATCATGTGAATAGAAAACAGCTGTCTCTGTGGTTTTATGTTAACAACATCTGCACTCATCGACAGCAAAACTTTGGCAATAGGTGCATATTTCTCCAGAAAACATAGCTCGGCCTCACTGATTCCTCCGTCAAAAGGCTGCGTTACGTCCATGTGCCGGTGGGAAGGTCCGACACGCAGGACTTTAAATAGAAAGCTGCCACTGGGAAGAGGTTCAGCATCAGCCCAGACAGATTTCCTTTCATTCCAACAGACTGTGCATATGAAATGTTATTATTTTCATGTTTTTATGGGGAAAATGTCCAAATTTAACTGAAAACTCTACCAGTGTTTAAGAACAAAGACAGAACTGGAAACCAAATGAAACAAAAACCAAACTCTGACGATTTTGCCACTTTAATGAGCTGCAGAAGCTGCTGAGGAATGAAAATTAAACCTGAGCCACCGGAGACATTATGTGGGCCACATGGCGTATGTGCCGCCTAATCGAATTATACACAAAGAGGTGTGTAGGAGGGCAGAGCGTTGTACGAGCTGCTGGAGGAGGA
The DNA here is from genome assembly GCF_900324485.2 of Mastacembelus armatus. Taxonomy (NCBI): domain Eukaryota; kingdom Metazoa; phylum Chordata; class Actinopteri; order Synbranchiformes; family Mastacembelidae; genus Mastacembelus; species Mastacembelus armatus. The sequence continues at coordinate 24,771,069 of NC_046646.1, read as the reverse complement.
AGGGTCCTGCTGCGGAGTTTCTGGATGATAAATGCAGGTTCAGGGGACTTAATTCACTCCTGAACAAAAGCTGTGGAGCCTGGCTCCAGCATGTGCAGATACAGACTGTGCATATGTCCAAATTACCGATGAGACACAGGGAGGAAAAGACGTGTCTTCTGCCCAGTCACAGTGAAATGAGGCTGAGAGAGACAGGCAGCAGGAACGACAGGAGGAGGGATGGAAAAGCCATTTTGTATAATAGCTGATTGTTGTGTTTTGCTGGTCTTTGCAGCCTGTGTGGACCCATTCCTGTGTGGACCCATTCCTGTGTGGACCCATTCCTGTGTGGACCCATTCCTGTGTGGACCCATTCCTGTGTGATTGGTTGCTCCTGTCTCCTTGTCTTTTGATCTTCACAGTGTCTGTCCTCCCTGCTAGCCTGTCCTCCTCTGTGTCTTCTCTCATCCAGCAAATTGTTTATTTCATTTGATTTATTTAAGAATCTGAATGTGGAGAATCTGAGAAAATATGTTTATACAATCAGACTAGAGGCCCAGTGGTGCTATAACCTGAAGGCTTATGGTCTACAGCCCTGAGGCAGATGGAAAATATAGCTGGACTTTGTATGTTGTTCACTTGTGAATGTAAATAAGTTAATTGAATATTTATTGACAGCTGACTGAAAGATTCTTTAACTCTGCTTGATTTGATCTGTTTTTTCACGTCGTAGTTTTGGCTGTTTGGTAGAGTCACCTCTGACCACAGCCATCCCTGCTGGCTGTCACGATCTGACTCGGGGGCTGCTGGTTTTCTTCCTCTTACCTGCCACAGTAAAAATCATTTGCTTTGGACCATGACCACAAATGTTCCCCACCCTGACCCACTGGGGTGTTCGATCAGAAGATGGTTTTGTTTGGAAGTGGAGCGATGATTTCAAACGGAAATATGTGCTGTGGATTTCTATGGTTTCATAAAGGCCTATTGTTTTGACCACAGAGTCCGATGCTCCCTCTTCTCTCTAACTAGTTTACTGGCAATTTCCTCCCCCTCTCAGATACACCGTGCACAGTGTATCATGTCACAATGATGAAGCAAGCCTGGAAATAATAATATTTTAACCTTCTTATTAGACTTAACTCAATCTGCAAGTTATGAAGAAAATAAATTAGAATATGAAAGCCAGAAGCTCGTTTACAGTCCTTCAAAGTCCATAATAAGTGTTTAGAAAATGCAACATTCATCATATAATCAATTTCTAAGAAAGTATTCAAATCAATTTTAGAACCACAGGGTAACTAATGGCTACTCTTTCTTTTCCTACATTTGTTTGTGCTCTGTCTTCTTCCTTTCTTTCTCAATAGCAGGTTCCTAACAGCTGTTTAAATCTTTTGTGGCCACTTCAGGTCCAGCTCGGGTCATTTGAGACAAGTCAGGTCAAGTTAAAGTATTTATTTTTTGAGACAGTTCAAAGTTGAGTTTCATCTAAAATAGTTTGAGCCAAGTCTGACGTGAAGAAGAGTCGAAGGTCGATTAAAACAATGATCAATCGAAAGCGTTTTAAAACAGGTTGAGGTCAAGTTGTCACTTCAGTCAAGGTCTAAGTCAAGTCTGAAGTTGAAACACGTAGTTTCATGAACTTCATGTCTCTGTCAGTTCAGCTGGCAGCTTTAACATGTTGACCTGGAGGAGCCATTGACCAATCAGAGTCCAGGATTATGACCATCCAGCCTTTAAATAAGTGTTCAGATTTATTCAACCAGCACCTTTATTTGACTCATTTGATGTACAAGACAGCATGAAGCATTCCTGACCTGGGGTACAATCAAAAACTGAATAATCTGAAATAATCTGAATAAAAAAAAAAAAAAAATCCAAAGGAAACTTCACAGGCTCCGACTGTATGCAGCCACAGAAAGCTGCTACATATGCATGAGATTGCCCTATGGAAAAAATACTTTTACATTTACATTTAAAGCAACTCAAGGGAGGAATTTACAAGGTTACTTAAGTTCTGGTAGTGTTGAGGCAGGGGTCTGGGTGTTTGGGGACTCCCTTTGGGTGGAGGATTTGGCAGAAATTAAGCCGATCTACTTGGAGCTATAAGAACGTGGCTCTGCGTTAATTCCTCCTTGTAGTCTTTAACTGTAGAAGTTTACCCCTAAGCACTCTGTGGTCAAGAAAAGCCATAACTATCAAACACTTCATTAATGACGAGGAAGAGATCTTGCTACTGCTGATGGAAGAGATGGGAGGGGGAGCAGGGAGGATAAAGAGGAGGAGGATGAAGGCTTTGCATTAATGAGGCCAAGCGAACAAACATGACCTCCGTCAAAATATGTCTGCATCATCACTGCCTTATTAAAGCTCGCTTCAGGGAAACAACAACATGAGGGCTGAAAATGAAGAGAAGAACTAGAAAGGAAATGAAAACTCAAGGAAAGAAAACCAGAACAGAGACAGAGAAAGGAAGGACAAAGGAGAAACGAGGGGGTAGGTGAATGGACAGAAGAGCCACTGGATGTCCTCTGGCAGCCAAATTTCATCCTCGCCTCCTCTCATTTAAAGGAAGACAGGCGTAGAAAATTTGTGGCAAATTCTGGAGAAGGTAGGCGTCAGATTTTGAAGCGTAGCACTGCCTGGAGACATGTCAGAAACTGAGCTCGAGCTAAGTTTATGTAAAAGTTTTGACAAAGGGAACACCAGGTGTTTGTTCCTCTGACACTTCAGTGATAAAAACATCCTCATCTGGTGTCACTGGAACATCAAAGTGACATGATGGTCCACAACCACATCCACCAGCTCCTTTCAATTTAGGTCTCGAAGGTTCTCTGTGTTTTTGTTCCGTTTTCTGCCTTGGGTGCTGTATGTCCTTAAGGTCCCGTGTCTGCACTTGGGTCCACCTTTAAAGTGAAGTGATAACTAAACTCTGGCAGATTTGAGTGTGTAATAGATACTGGGGCTTTAATCTATTTTGGCCCATATAGTAAAAGATGAAAGTAGAACTTTGCCTGGTTGCATGAGTTTACTGGCATTGTTGGGTCTGGAGGTGGCCCAGGTGGAGGTGGTAAAGACTGTTGGCAATGAAATTACACAAGAAGCGTGAAACTGCTGAAAGGATTAAATCCATCCATCAGTTACAGGATGTGCGGTGTGGGGGGTGATGGAGCTGATCTCAGCCGACATTGGACAGATCACCAGTCTATCGTAGGCCTGACACACGGAGACATTCATGCCTGCAGATATCACCAGTTAACTAATCCACATGCGTTTCGACTGTGGGAGGAAGCTGGAGAAAAGGATTAAATCCAAGCAGAGAATAAATATAAGTTAATGCACCATGAACCTGCCTAATACTGACCTGCTTCTTTTAGAAGAGCAAGAGCAGAGAGAAGTAAAACACTTAGAAGAGGAAATACACTAAGATAATAAATAACTCACTCATAGAATCCATCTCAGCCCTTTGTGTCACACAGGAAAATGTTCCTGTGACACAACAGCTGCCAACGTAAAAAACACCCAGGATGCATTGTGCCCTGTGCATCCCAATGTCACGTCCACTGTAGGTCTATTTAACACCAAATTCCTCTTGATGAGAGACGAGCTGTAATGGACGAGAACTGGATTTTCTTTTTTCTAGACGCTGCTGATCATTAAGGAAGGTTTTAGTCTTCATGGTGTCCAGGTTGGAGTTCCACCGGGATTTCTGCTTTTTCCATGGAGTTTCCAAAGAGCTCAGGTCATAGGTCACGCAGAGGAAAGATCAATGTTATTCACTGGGACAAACAGCTGACACACTGGAGGCTGGTTGGAGATCAGTGGAGTCTGTCAAATCCAGCTGAAACTCTGCAGGCCCCATCAGTCTGCAATGTACATGTCCTGGGATTATGTCATGCAAATATAAACCTTGTGGAAACCTTTTAAAGGGTTTGGGTTATCAGGTCTCTTCATCAGTAATCTAGCTTTGTTAATGATGGTATTTCTGGTTTCCTCCTGATACCGTATGAACATTTCTGGAATCAGGTTAGTGCCAAAACTGGAGCAGAATCAGATTTTTGACGACCATCGTTATGACTGTCAGGATGGGAGGCCACATGCTAAACATCCTGTTTGATTTTACTCTTTGTCTGGAACAATCTTTTCAGCTCCTTAATACTGTAAATCCCCTCGCCTCCACTGTTTTCTATACCTTTTCGTTTCTTTTCTTAGCTTTTCCTTTTCAATTTCTCACTCAGCATCGCGGTTAACAGTGGAGCTGACAGCTGTGTAAGGATTTTTAACGTTTCTCCTGCTCTTTCCTCACAGATGACAGCTCTTATTACCTGATGAACAATAATGCAACAGTCAGCGTTCCTGAACGGTGCTTAATATAGCTGCTGCCTCACTTCTGCAGGAGGAGGAGGGAGGAAGACGGACTGGAAGCAGAGAGGAAATTACAGTAGGAGAGAAAAGTGAAGGCAGATGAGTGATGAGGTGAGTTTACAGTGTTTGTTGTCAGACATTTGTCTCTGGGGTTGTCAGGTGTGTGTTTGTCTTCACTGGACTGGGCACAACCTGCACAACTTGTACATCGTTTGCAAGCTCTAAGTTCCCTGATTGTGTTTATTCTTCTAACTATGCAGAAAGCTCATTTTAGTCACCAATGTCTTGTTTAATCTTGTTTCTTCTCATCTTTTTAATCTCATCTCAGAATGCCATCTTGTCTAATCTCCCTTTATTTTATTCAATAATCTAATCTGGTTTTAATTTCCATCATTTAATCTGATCTAACTCTAGCCCTGTGAAATCTAATATAACAAGACGAACAACAATGAGGAAAACACAAAAGTGCTCACTAACAGGCTTTCTGATTGCCTACAGAGTTGCCATGGCAACAAACAAAGTGCACCTGACTGCAAACTGTGATGATCAGCTCAGTCACAGCGAACACAGCCGTTCACGTCTGATCACGAGGATCAGTCGGCTGAAGCTGTCTGCTGTGTAATCATCACTGTTTTAATTCCCTGCTCCCGCTCCCACCTGTCCATCCTGCTGGGCGTCCTATTAACCCTCGTTAGCTGATTCTCTCAGATATTAATGGGAACGTCTCATGAGTGACACTCCCCCACTGAGCACACCCAGTGTGGGTTTGTGTGTCTGTGAAAGAGTGACAGAGGGAGAGAGGTCAGGGATGATGAGACAGAGGGACCTTGAACAGATGGAAAAACTTGGATGGATAGAAGAGAAAAAGAGAGAGAGCTGAATATGGAGCAGAGCCTTGTAAAAATAACTATTCTGTTCAGGATCTGGGCTGTTAGGTCAGTTTGTTTATCTTTAGCATCATGGTGCTGTTTTTGAAATGTTTAACTTCTAAATGAGTGGATGGATGGATGAGTGGTTGGATGGATGGATGGATGGATGGATGGATGGATGGATGGATGGATGATTGGATGGATGGATGGATGGATGGATGGATGGATGGATGGATGATTGGATGGATGGATGGATGGATGGATGGATGGATGGATGGATGGATGGATGGATGGTTGGATGGATGGATGGATGGATGGATGGATGGATGGATGGATGGATAAGTGGATGGATGGATGGTTGGATGGATGAGTGGATGGATGGATGATTGGATGGATGATTGGATGGATGGATGGATGGATGGATAGTTGGATGGATGGATGGATGGATGATTGGATGGATGGATGGATGGATGGATGGTTGGATGGATGAGTGGATGGATGGATGATGGTGGATGGATGGTTGGATGGATGGATGGATGGTTGGATGGATGAGTGGATGGATGGATGATGCTTGGCTGGATGGATGGAGGTTGGCTGTTGGGATGGCTGGATGGCTGATTGGATGGATGGTGGCTGGATGGCTGCTGCTGGCTGCTTGGATGCTGCTGGCTGCTGCTTGGCTGGATGGCTGGCTGGATGCGTGGATGGCTGGATGGCTGCTGGTGGATGGCTGGTTGGCTGGCTGCGTGGCTGGCTGGCTGGCTGGCTGGCTGCTTGGATGGATGGCTGGCTGGCTGGCTGGCTGCTTGGCTGGCTGCGTGGCTGGCTGGCTGCTTGGCTGGCTGCTGGGCTGCTGAGCTGCTTGGCTGGCTGGTTGGCTGGCTGGCTGGTTGGCTGGCTGCTGGCTGGCTGGCTGGCTGGCTGGCTGGCTGCTTGGCTGGCTGGCTGGCTGGCTGTTGGCGTTGGCTGGCTGGCTGGCTTGGCTGGCTGCTGGCTGGCTGCGTGGCTGGATGGCTGCTGGCTGGCTGGCTGGCTGGCTGGCTGGCTGGCTGGCTGGACTGGCTGGCTGCTGGCTGGTGCTGTGGCTGCGTGGCTGGCTGGCTGCTTGGCTGGCTGATTGCTGGCTGGCTGGCTGGCTGCTGGCTGGTTGGCTGGCTGTGGCTGGCTGGCTGGCTGGCTGGCTGGCTGGCTGGCTGGCTGGCTGGCGGCTGCTTGGCTCCGCTGTGGCTGGCTGGCTGGTTTGGCTGGCTGCGTGGCTGGCTGGCTGCTTGGCTGGCTGCTTGGCTGGCTGGTTGGCTCGTTGGCTGGCTGGCTGGCTGGCTGGCTGGCTGGCTGGCTGGTGGTGGTTGATGGTGGGGGGATGGATGGTGGTGATGGATGGATGGATGGATTGCTGGATGGTTGGATGGATGGTGATGGATGGTTGGCTGGCTGATTGGATGAGTGGTGATGCTGGATGGTGGGACTGGCGGCGGTGGTGGTGATGCGTTGTGGCTGGTGATGGCTGCTTGGTTGGTTGCTGTGCTGGTCTGCTGGTGGAAGGTTGGGTGCTTGTCTAGGCTGTTTCTTATTGGTGCTAACAAACACATGTCACCCAGACTGGGTCTTTTCTGAAGCCCCAGTTCAGCCCAGGGCTGTGCAGAAGTGCCCCCTAGCTGTGAGGCCCTCTGGCTGGGCAGCTGGTAAGTGGAGCAGCCCACTCCAGACTCCTGGTTTCCTCAATCTTATAGAGAAATGTGTCAAAAAATGAAATGTGGAAGACAAGAGGGGAAGAAGACTAATAGCAACTAAAACTAAAAATAAACTAAACAAAATGACCTAAAAGCGTGGAAACAATGTGGCTCAGTTTTTTCCTGTTATTGTCTCTTTTTGGCACATTTTCATGTCGTTCATGCATAAGTAAGACGTCACTGCTCAACATGCCTCCAGGATTAGTGCTGTGATGCTTAAAACTCCTGATGTAAATGGGGTTCATTAACTGTGTGCAGTCTGCATATTGATTTTAGATGCTCATATTGAAGTCGGGATACCATGGTTTCACATTTATGACAGATTAATGATTTATATTGTTTATTATTTGTAACCTTGTGACATTATATAAAAACACGTTGCTTCACTTTAACGGCCAGAGTCAGTGGAGTTGGTGCAGAATGGTAAGACACTCGCTTAACTGGATTAAAGCCAGTTCAGATGGGATCAACATTACAGGGGGAGGTGGAGATTCAGATGTTCACTGAAGAGGAGGAAAAAATACAGAGAGTGAATTTGAGAACTAAAATGGTTCTCCTGACATAAGAACATGTGGATGTGACTTCAGTGTCAGTAACAGCTGGTCACTGTCAGTTCTGCTGCTTTTAACAATCCAAGTTTCTAAAAACATAAACACAAAGTGGCAGCTGGGAAAGAAATACCAGCAGATACCAGTGGCTGCTGGTTCTGTTTTCTGAGAGGCCTGTACTGTTTGTTGCTTGATGGATGTTATTTCATCACATTAACATAAGAAAGCTCAGCTTCCGTGTGGTCACAGGGGCTGAAACAGTAAAACATGCGTTTCCAAATGTAACTGACTTAATGTGGACATTAGATTAGCAGCATGCTAACAGGATGCCAGCAGCAGCCCAGGCTACCAGCCAGCCTGATGGCAGTGAACGCATCGTCTCCACGCCCTTGAACCTCTTTCCTGCTGTGGCGGCAGCGTTGCTCGTGGCTGCTCCTTGACCTTTGACCCTGCTATAGAGGCAATGAGGATGTGTGAAAATGGCCACAGTAAAGAGGATTTGGGGGTTGGACTGCTGAGATACAGAAACCAGAGCAGTGAGCTGTTCTGAGCACAGTCCAGAGTCATGAAGCTTGTCAGAAAACATGAAATCAGCCTTTTCAAAGCAACAGTCATAGTGTGTGTGTGTGTGTGTGTGTGTGTGTGTCTGTATGGGATCAGTAGAGCATTAATGCAGAAATATGCTTATACGGTACATCACACACTCCCATCATACCAGTCCACATGCAGTCATGGATTAATAACCACACACGCACACACACACACACACACACACACACACACACTGTTGTCAGGAGCCATGTGGCCTATTTGCTCTTTGGTTAAGATCCATATCAGTCTGGACTGAAGACATTCAGCTGTCACTGTCACACACCTTCAAGTGGCTGTTTGAAGGATCTGACCTGGTTTTAGGATTAGATTGTTCAGATTGTCAGTGGACGGTCGAGGTTATGGTTAGGGGCTGCATTATGTCACTGAGTGCTCTCATGTTTAGAAGTGCTCAGACACAATGACTAACACAGTGGCCTTAGAAAGCGCGGAATCAAAGTCTGAAAGGAGCAGGACTCTCCTCGAGACTCCAGCTGATTAGCCTGCTCCCCGTGTGGAGTGTTTGCTGTACCTCAGGGCAAATGTAGTTTCTGCTGCAGGTTCACTCCTGAAACTGCTGACGTTCACTAATGTACTGAGCCGTGTAATGTGTTAGTCGTTGAATCGATACTTCTCACCTCACAGAACCCAGTGACCAGCACACATCAGCAGCACTGAAAGGTTTGTTGATCCTCAGTAGCAAAACCTGACACCTGCTGAAACGTGCACATGCCGCCAGTCGGGCCGAGCTTCCTGTGGTTGGTTTGCATTTAATGTGAAAGCTAGTGGGAGATGTTTCACAGAGCCGGTCTGAGGACTGTCTGAGGATGTGTCTCCTGCAGAACCTCCCAACAATGTACAGAACATTATTATAGTTCTATGGAGGCTCATTGATGTAACTGTCAGTGAGCCAAACTGCGTCTCTCAAAGAGAGTTAATACTAAAGCACCTACAGAAACAGATGCGATTGGACCTAAAGTGATGAGCAGAAACAGACAGAACCACTGCAGACACCTGCACCTGAATCACAAATGTGGCCTGTTTGTTTTCCTGTGAAATGTTCCGTGTTAGATTTATGGGAGTTTGGCTTGAATGTGTTTTCCAGCAGCTGCTGCCGTGTCACTGTGTCACCTGGACATCACTCTCACACCTCGGGTCAGGTTGCACAGGTGTGAAATTCGCTTTTAGCCTTGTTCACACACACACACACACACACACACTCAGGGTCAAATCTATTTACCAGAGGAGCAGAGAAGCAGCTGACCTCAGCACCTTTGCTTCCTATGGGACACACACTTCAGGTGCTTTAACACACTAATTTAGGCCAATTTACTGGTAAACATCCTGTTCAGGGCTGCAGCTTCATGGTTTTCGCTGCAGTTTTATTTTAAATGTGCTCAGAGCTTTGTATGTCTGTACACTGGGCTGACAAAAGAAATGCACATGTGCAATTTTCAGCCGATGTGAAACATGTTTAAGCCGATGGCTTCACACTTTCCAACATTTGTCAGATCTCAAGTACAGACAATGATTCTCGGTGTGTGAGACAAACATAAGATTTTGTTTGTACCAAATATCTTCACTGTTCAGTCCTTTAGAGCTGCACATATCAGCAGTCGAAACTGAGCCCGGTGGACTCTTTGTTCCTTCAGAGCCTGTAACCAGTGACGGCCGTTCTCAGAGTCTGGAGCTGGTTTTTGGAAACAGACGGGCCTCCCATTGTTGGTGAGGAAGAACCATGTGAGCCAGGTCAGCGGTGTGGTTCCCTGCTGGGTTTTTAATAGTTTTTGGACAACAATGGAGGTCTACGGCTCAGACCCATAAGCTGAACTAGGTTCTGGATTCACACACGTTAATTGGTGCTGTCAGTCCCTGGATGGGATTTAAGGTTGTGCTAAGTGAACACATTATGTCAGTGAGTGTCCTCACAGTAATAGAAGTACAAACATGCATGTAAAAGCATCTGAGCATGTCTGTTTGCCAAAATGGTGTGTGTGTGTTTGTGTGTTGTGTGTGTGAGTGTGTGTGTGTGAGAGAGAGAGACATAGAGACCAGATGGGGGTGTTAGTCCATCCACTGTTTATTCTGTCGAATCCTCAGTTTTCATAACGACTGGACCTGGAGTGTGCGCTCACACACACACACACATACACCTACACACACACACACACACACACACAGCTGTTTCTCCTCACACCCCAGAGAGTTTCCCCTCACTTTCTGACTGACGCCTCCCAAAATAAATCGTTTGGATCTATTTTAACCGAAGCGCAGCTCTTTAATCAGGGTAAGAACAAAACGATTCAACAACAAACAAACTGCTGTCCGTCTTTCAGGCAGCAGCCTCGTTTCTTCTTCAGTCAGACTCACAGCAGGTGAAGGCTTTACTTTTCTAAATCCAGCCTCACTTCAAACACACAACGCTAAAATAAGAAAACTAAATGAGGACTGAAGTCTTTGATGCAGGAACTGGATGGATTATGAGTCACACAAAATGACTGCAAACAACAACAGCAGTGGCCATTGTCTCTATCTGGTTTGAGTCTTTGTAAACTTTCCTGCTGGGCCCCCACAGAATTCATCAAATCACTGAACTGAATGTGGATTACGAGTAAACAGTCACGTCATAGAACAGGGTCTGACCTGTGCATGAAGCTGTTCTGTATCTGAACAGACTTTCATTTGCTGAAACTGGGTCCTGGTGTTTTTCCACTGGGCGACTCTGGAGCTGCTCTGTAGGATCCAGCTGAGCCTCTGAAGGTCCAGATGCTGCGTCAGTAAAGAGACTCTGTCGGCCAGTTTGTCAGTTTGTTCTTTAAGAACGAGCCATTCAGGAGGAAGAAATACTCAGAGGTCACAGCGTCCTAAGGAGTGGACCTGTTTGTCAGCACAGTCTGTCAGCACCGCGGCTCATGGCCCAGGTCTGTGGTGACGTAGGTTATGAAGGAGGAGGTCTGCGTTGGAGGAGGTTGGGGTGCATTGTGGGTCAGAAAGCCCTGGACCGAGAGGTGTTGGACTCCGGTGTGTTTTGACCAAAGCCACGATGTTTTCCTGAATTTAACCATATCGATTTTGTGTGTAAAGCCAAGCACCGACAGATGTTTTGGCGTTTCATGCTGATGTGGGTGAGCAGCACTGCTGAAAAGCCTGTGCATGTCAGGAAGACACCAAAGGTACTTGACAAGCATCAGTGTGTGACGGCCTGCGATGGGAGTGGGCGCCGTATGAAAGACGACTAATGACTCTCAGATGGAGATGAAGAGCGAGGAGAGACAGCTGGATCAGTGAGGGAGAAAAAGACAAAGTGTCAGGAAAATGACGGCGTTAAAGTGAGAAGTTTAAAGGGAGGCAAAAAGCAGCTTGTGTGAAAGAGTTTTTTCAGAGCGAAGGCTTTCAGCTGAGTCAGTCAGTCCAAACAAAATGACAGATGGGTGGATGAAACACAAACAGGAAGAAACAATAAGCAGGAACAAAGAAGGAGTTGAAGGAAGAGGACGGCAGCAGACGGTGTCAGTTTGAAGCAGGTTAATGAGCCGATATAAAACCGAACGAGAGAGCGAGGATGTAATTAACACTGTTACAGTCTGACCTGAGAGCTGAACCTGCAGCAGACACACACAGACATGTAGATCCAGACTACACAACCACCACCACTCTGTTGTTCAGGTACGACTTGTTCTTGGACCAAACAAACACTGTTACAAATGCTCAGCGTGTCTTCGTGGTAACTTAGTGCATCTCTTCTCTTTGTGGTCACTGTGTCTTCTTCTTTGGTTTTATATCTCGTTGCTGTTGTTTAATGTTTCTGGTCGTTGTGCAGGTCTGATAACTTCATGTGTTGTTGAGGTGTCGTTTAAGTCGGTTGTTTTGAGTCACATCTCTGTAACTGTGCGTCTGTAGACATGTTGTGCCTCTTGCAGTCATTAGATGGAAGGAAGCCCAGGCTGTTTCACTCTGTCTGTGTTTTGGTGAGAGCTCCAGCACACAGCCCTGCCTGTGCCTTCCTCTGACCTGGAAACATCCCCTGTAGCCGGGCTCCTGCACTGAGGACGCAGTGACGGTGTGTCACTGTGGAAATGTTCCTTTACCGTGCGGCGCCGCTGGCAGGCTCCGGAGCCCACCGCGACCTGCGCTTGATTAATCGTCTCACCTCACGTTAGAGCAACACTGGATACCAGCCGGCCTGATTAATATGCAGAGCTGCAGTGTGTGCTGTTCAAAAATAAATCTGGGTTTATTTGAATTCTAAAGAGCAGAGAGAATCAGGCTGAAGACTCGTGTTAGTCATGGCCTCCCTGCTTATGTGGTGCTGAGGTCTCCACTGTGGCGAGTGCACCAGAGGTTTCACCACATGTTTCCTGTTGATTTTCTATCTGTGGATATCAAATCGACTGTGACCACCTTGTTGAAGCAGCCATCAATCCACAGCACAGATGCTGTTTAACGTGGAGCCGCTTCTCTAGACTCTGAGCTCTGCAGGCACAGAGTTAATCTACATCAACACACAACCACAAAGTCAGAAACATTCAGCACGACTGTCAGAGAAAGTCCCACGTTCAAAGAACGGCACTGATTCACAGCGGCACCTGTAATATTCAAAACAATATGAACTACACAAAACTGTTCTTGACACATCATCTGGTTAAACCGGGCTCATTACAACCTGTCGTGTGCTGAAGCTTCACAGCCATAAAGCTGCGTCACCTCGTCTGAAAAGATTCAGCCTGAGACTTAAGTCGTTGGTTTTCCAGAGCTGATTATAACTGAGGCCTGTGAGCGCTTCGTCTCATGTAAACCATCATGTTCTGTCTTAATTTGTTCTTGGTTTGTGCAGTTTGTGAGCGTTCGACATTGTTAGCTTTGCCTCTTTGTGAGAGGAGAATCTTTTGTCTGACACTTTCTCCATTTTAGCATCGCTTCCTGATTTGCATGACTTTAATCCTCCCCCATTTCAGGCTCTAATTCAATCTGTCAAGCAGCAGCTTTCTGTACAAAGTGCAGTCAAAGCCACAGTCGAGAATTCCTTCCAGCTTTTCTTCTTCTGCAATCCAATTTGATGTCGTAATGATCACCCCCATTTCCATACTGAATAGTGGGAGGGGGGGCTGCAGCCCTGCCATGAGCCCAATATTCAGGTGCCTCCATGCTGTGATGAATTAGCCTGTAGTGAGTCAGATGTGTCGGAGAAACGGGCTCTCACTGCGTTTCCAAACTCATTTCCTACTTCAGCCGTGCTCTGAAGCAAAGTGCAGAATTACTGTCCTTTGTTGCTAGTTTGATTGCGTTTGATACGACGTGCTGCTGAAACCACAGGAAGGTTCCAGACGCTGCTTTTAGCACCGACCCCTAAATTAGCTGTTTGCTGGATTTTTCCAAAGACGATTTCACTTGTCAGCCAGAGGAAACACACGTGTTCACAGTCTCAGTGTCAGGTCTGAATATGAAGCTGCAGCCAGCGGATGATCAGCTCAGCTCAGACTGGTGTGTGTTTGAACTATGGACTGCAGATTGTGTTGTTTGGCTGAATGTGTCGCAGCTGAAAGGACAAACCTCACTGGGCTGGTTCACTTCTCCTCTGGAAGAATAAGGGGTCCAGTGATGAGGTGCTCAGTCAGTGGAAGAACCCAAACCCACATGATACAAACACTGGATAGGTGTTCTAATTAGAACCGCATTTTATGGGGTTAGTAAAATAAAGGAAAGAACAAATGTATGTTGAAGGGAATGAAATATTAAATTAGGTAAAAGAAATGTAATAATATAGTACGGGGGCTATCAGACGATCAGTTGTTGACGTCTGGGTCATTACGTAGAAGATGAAGTTTGACTTCTCAGTAATATTTTGTGAACAGCGTGTGTGTGACGTCTGGGAGAACCTGAGCAGTGACAGGTAAACATTAGCGTGGAACAGGAAGTGCCTGAGCAGTGCAGTGGACAACAGCTCATTGCGATGCACCACAGGCTGCGCTGACAGTGGCGATGGGGCTGAACCTGCGACCTTTGGCCGCTGAGACGTGTCTGCTCGCCGCTCGCTGCCAGCACAGGCGACAGACGAGTTTCCCTGCAGATCAGAGGATTAAAACACTCCTCCCTGCAGCTGCCTGCCTCCCTGCCAGCTCTATACAACCACCACCCAGCATGAGCGCCGCTCTGTGTGTGTGTGTGTGTGTGTGTGGCTAAGTCGCTGCAGCCTTCTCTGTATTTATTTGTGGCCCAGTAAATCTGTGATTCATCAGCGCTGTGTTTCCACCCTCAGTCATTGAAGCCCTGAAGGGGCCAAAAACCAGCAAATGGCTCCAAAGAGCAGCGTGGTATCCATGACAACCGGCATAAAAAGCAATTAGGCGGTGATTTAAAAGCTGATTGGCTGCTAATGGTTTGACAAGAGACAGCAGATAACTGCTGCTTCACAGAGACACGATGTGTTTTCACCACCACACGCTTCAAACATTCTTATCAGGCCACAGTGAAAATACGTGAACAGCTCTGACGTTGGCGAAGTGATGATGTGTGGACGATTTCACTCCAGTGAAGCTAAATGTTTGGATTCAGAGGACGAAGAAAACCAAGTGACAACAAAGTCAACTTTGTCCAAAAACCAGCTCCAGACGTCGCTGTGAGCAGAGAGAAGCTCCAGTAGAACCAGAGCCTGTAACCAGTGACGGCCGTTCTCAGGTTCTGGAGCTGGTTTTTGGAAACAGACGGGCCTCCCATTGTTGGTGAGGAAGAACCATGTGAGCCAGGTCAGCGGTGTGGCTCCCTGCTGTGGTTTGTAATAGTTTTTGGACAACAATGGAGGTCTACGGCTCAGACCCATAAGCTGAACCAGGTTCTGGATTCACACACGTTAATTGGTGCTGTCAGTCTCTGGATGGGATCTGGACTCAGTAACACACACTGAATCACTGGTTTTCTCCTTCAGGCCAAATCTGCCTCACCCAGATTTGCTTCTGCTTTAATTGATACAGCTTCTTTTTACTTGTGTGATTTTAGGCTTGGGGCGATATGTCTTCCATTATTCACTGCTGGATAAAGCAGAAACATGTATACAGCAGAGAATAAATGTGGATGTGATGTGTGTGCTGACCCAGTTGTCTGTCTAATACACCAGAAAGGCCATCAAAGAAGCCTTTTACTTTCCCAGAATGCCCTGCAGATTCAGGTTCAGGGGAATCACCCTGTCTGAGCCGTGTCTCACCACGTGCCCTTGAGCCAGGCAGCGCTGCCTGCTGGGAATCAGCAGCCAATTAGCAGACTGCAGCCGACTGACGGAGCTGTCAGCCGAGCCGCCGCTGCACTTCAGCTCCACCTGCCTCTGACTGTCTCTCTGCTTTGTAATCATGACGTTTCACACCAGGTCACCGATCGATCAGGTTTCTGCTCAGATCTTTGTCCAAAATGCTTCCAGCAGAGTAAACCAAAGGCACTACACACAGTCAGCCTGTGGAGTAAAGTTCATTTCAACCTCTGCCCTGCAAGGAGGTGCAGGCCACAGCCACTGATGCTCCACCACTCACACAGCAGTGCTCCCTTTGGACAACAAAACCCTGGTTTTGAGTCTCTGTGGTGGTTTTGAGTCTGTTTTGGTTTGGTCTTGTTTGACGTCTCAGACAGTAATTGCAGGTGAACAGAAGAAGCCACAAGACACAAACTTAACACTGGAGCAGGAGCAGCAGTGAGAAGGGACGAGGGAATAAAGGAGAAAGGAGATGAATGAGAGACTGAAGGAAGCAGGGACAGTGACCTCAGACAGAAATCCTATGAGCTCAGTTTCCTGTAAGGTGTTCTGAGTAAATGTGTTATTTCTGCCCTTTTTTTGTGTCAAGTGCTTTTGTTAAAACTGCTGTGGTAAACAGACACTGGCCGGCTCTGCTGAGCTGGACCTGAACCTGCGACCCGGGAATGAGGCCATGTGGCAGCTGTAACACCCAGTGAGTGAATAAACACGTCTGCTCAGGTTAAAGGAGCAGCTGAGCCTCCTGTTCACTTCCATCTAACCTGTGTTGGAGGCAGGCAGGTGTTTTGTCGCGTCCCCTGTGCTCTGCATTGTGTTCGCTTATTTGAGCTTCATGGAGCAGATTTATGTTGGTTTGAAACCACAGACGCTCCTGCAGCCACGAACTTCATCACATCGACACTGACGTCCTGCATTGACCTTTTCGACGACTGATGTTTTAGTGTGAAAACAGTGTTACCAGCAGGTGCAACGCACCAAGGCTGCAGCCTTCAGAGTCACAACTTTAAGTTGACGCACAAGATCAGACGTGAAACTGTGTGTGATGTGCATTTTTGCCAATAGTGTGTTTTTAATTGACATATTGTTTCAAAGTATTTAACAGCTTATTAAAATGATCCATTTAGGTTTTAACGACACAGACAAACACCGACTATTATAGTCTTTGTGATTTTATTGACACGAGCTGTTCACAGTGCAGGTGGAGAAGGTAAGTGAATGGCAGCTGTCCGTACAGATGTGAAGCCCTCAGGATCAGTGGACTGAAGGGTCATGGATCATTCTGCAGCAGCTCTGACACGTTCTCTCTCTCTCCGGTGACTTGCAGCAGCGTTTAACGTTCCTGTGGTGGGAAAACAGATGGAGGGGTGTGACTGAAATGAAAAGCGTTTGATGGCGGTTTGTTAAACTGTGTGAAGAACGACTGAGGAGGAAGTTAATTTGACCCCAGTGTTGATAACTGTGTTAATTAGTCCACGCTGAGACGCTGCAGTGATTTCTGACAATTACTCTTTCGTTTCATACAAGAGGCGTTTGATTACACTGTGCGGAAAGGAGAACAGAATCAGCCCCTACATACTGATGGAGCTGTTTAATAATCACTGTCTCATTTCCTGCTTTACCTGCCTGACGTTCTACCTGTTTACCAGTCTCGTCCTTCCTGTGGTGTGAGGGGGAGAATGTGTTACTTACAGACACTGACCTAAAACCTACTAAAAACTAGTTTCATCAACATCTTCACTGTCAAAAATAGAAGGAAATAATCACTTTCATAAACGTTGTGTTTCTAAAAGGGAATTTCTTAACTATAAAAAACATGATCACACGTTCTGAACATGTTGTAAATTTTTAGTGTGTAACATTCAAACAAAACAAATCCCAGCTCCTGCTGTTTTTACTGAACATATAAAACTGAACACAGTCAACAGATGAAATACATAGAATTAGGCTCTAACACAGAATCTGTCCTGTCAGCGTGCACACATTATAGACAGTACATGTACACTGCAGGGAGCAGTGGTGATCCTCAGTGACAGCAGAGCTGGAGGCTGGTGTGGTTGTTTTATTCATAGGTGACCTGTTACGGACTCACATGCTGAGCAGAAAGAGGGAAACTCCACTCAGTTTGTGTTTTTATCAAACAGGAGACAGAAGCTGATGAGTGTCATTAGTTTCAATAGCAGCCAAATCCAAAGGTCCAATCAGGACCATGCTAGGTGGCTAATGCTACCAAACCAACAGGTTAGCTTTAGATGCTAACACATCCAGAAGGAAGAAGGCCCCATGTAGATCCAATGTGAACCCTTTGGCTGCTTTGAACTCTCTCCATGTGAAAAAGCCAAAGCCATGTTAACCCTGGTTGTTGGTCTTTCTTTGTCCCACTCTCTCTGTGCTAAAGAACGCCGCCTCCTGGCTCTGGCAGCCACTGGTTCCCACTTTGAGCTGCAGAGACTCCTCCATGGCTGCTGTTGGAAACCACTACTGGCTTCTTCTGACCTTGGCCAGGTGGCAGGGGGGGCTCATTGACGGAGTGGACTTTGCCAACACAGGGTAGAGAAGCTGGAATAACAACTGAAGGGCTGTAGGTAGCAGAGAGTCCTGAGGGGGGAGTATAGCTGAGAGACACCAGAGCCTAGATCTGGGCACCTGCAGGGACCAGACTATACTGAATTCATGCAGCTTTAACAAAACATCCATATGGTCTCTAGCTGTTGTTACAATATGTTCATCCATCCATCATCTGTACCCCCTTAGTCCTAACCAGGGTCTCATGGATAAGCTGGAGCCTGTCCCAGCTCTCTTTGGGTGAAAGGCAGGGGTCCACCCTGGACAGGTCCCCAGTCCATCACAGGGCCACATAGAGACAAACAACCTCACACACTCACACTCACTCCTATGGGCAATTTAGAGTCACCAATCGACCTGACATACATGTTTTTGGACTGTGGGAGGAAACCAGAGTACCTGGAGAAAACCCACACAAGCACAGGGAGAACATGCAGACTCCACACAGAAAGGCCCCTGATGGGTTTCAGACCAGGAACCGTCTTGCTGTGAGGCAACAGTGCTAACCACTTATCCACCATGCTGCCCCACAATATGTTCATATTTATAAAAACTAAAAGTCTCAGGGCAGATTAGTTAGAAGCTGCTGGTTAAACTCTGATTTCTGTGGTACTTTGTCCAGTGTCTCATCTCTCATTTAAACTAATTCTTTCACATTTCGTGCCCTTGATGTCGGATCTGATTCTGGGTCAGATTAAAGCAGTTTTCAGAGCAGTCACATCCTGGAGGAGAAACACTGCGGCAGCTCACACCGACTCTGCTGTTTCAGTGGCTCATAAAAATCCTGCTTTCCATCCTGCGCTGAAGTTTTATGGGATGTTTTAGGTGTATGGATTGTTGCCTGTGAGCAAGAGCAAATATTCAGCTCATCTAAGCAAAGAAACCCTGAAGTGAGCAGCATGGCTTTTCCAGTTCAGTACAGTTCATTTTCTTTGAGGGGGCCCCGCCTGCAGAAACACAATCAATACCAACGATGTCTTCACAGAGCAGTTAGATACACGAGCATAAAGAACACAGGGTGGCAGACAGAGGTAATGGATGTGAACCATTGTGCTAAACTGCACAACACAACCAGCCATTTTTTATGTTGAGAGGAAATGAATGTTTGATGCTCCTGGGTTGAAATATTGCAGCTACAGCTTTACATTAAACTAATGGGTTTATTTAACAGGAGCTTATTGTGTTAATGTGATGCTGAAGTTAAATATAGACAGAAGTTACAAAAGGCAAAACTTCTGTAAAGACTTTAAAAGCTGAGAATTAAGTTTTTAATTGAATTGGCTTTTAAACACAGTCATCACTGCTATTACCGCTAATATTTCCAGGCCAATTCATTTCAGTCCTGTTTTATTTCAGCAAATCACAATAAAAATCATGATGTGATCAGATGAGATGAGATAAAGTTTATTAATCCTCAACAGGAAATTCAGGTTAAAGACTTTCCATAAGAACTGATCCTTCATGAGCAGGTGACAGGATGAAAATCTCCCATTGATGGAATAAAACCAGGCTACTATTGTTAAAGTCAATGCTTTGCTTTTATGTGCTTAAACTAAGGAGATGTCATTTGCCACAGGACTATACAAAAAGGTGAGTGGATTTTGGTTTGTGGTTCTGAGCAGCACACATGACGCTCTCAGCTGCTGCATAGAAACAGATAAATGAGAGCAAGGCTCCGTCACCAGAAGTTGCTCATTTGTCTTGTTTTCAGTGCATCCACCTACGCTGCCGTTAGCCTGTTTGTCAAGTGCAGAAGATTTAATTAGGCAGGGATGTGGATTAAAGACAGATCATTTTCCTCTCCCTCTTTGTTTTGTCTCAGGAAATTGCCTGGCTGGAAAGTGAATAGAAGGGGATTATCAGAGCCCCCATTATTCCTGCGTAGGGGAGCAGCCACTTTGTACAAGTTTACGTTGTGCCGTCGTTGGTCCTGGACTCTGAGGACTTTGATGTGAGTCTATGAAGAACAATACAGGATAGTCCACATGTGAACCATTAACCAATTAATGCAACAACAATGTAGGGAATAAATCTGCCATAAAGCAAAGTGCTGTGAGAAAGCTTCATGTTAGTGATGCCAGCATGACCTGACCTTGGTGGTCCAGACTGAAATATCTTCTCAATTATTGGATGGATGAACATTAAATTTGGTCCAGACAAATCTGTGGTATAGGACATAAAGATTGTCATCAGTGTGTAATCACAGAAAATACCAACCACTGAATGATCCTATAGCCTTAGCCTGAGTCTTTTAAATCCACATAGGGAGCGGGTCTCCTTTCATGTAGGCAGCCATGTTTCTACAGGAGCCCAGAATGGACAAACCAGACACTGTCTATAGACAGACCCTCCCACCCAATGAACGCACTGACCTAGTGGTGCTATGAGTTTTGGTCTGTGTGGACCGTCTTCCTTTTCACTACAAGATTAGTTTTGTTTGGTGTTGTTGTTGTGGCCCCACAGCTTTAGGTTTGTGACTGTAACCACAGCTTTGACGAACAGTGCATTTTTTATTTCAGGTGCATTATTTTTGGACTTTTGCACAGAAAAATAAAAATCCACGTAACTGTAAAGAAACTAGTGACGATAGGAGTCAGGCAGGAAAATAAGATTTCCTCTGCAGGTGTAAAGTAAAAAAAAGCTCTAATCTTATCAGCATGTCGGTGTTTGTCCACAGCCGCCACATGAACGGACACGTTGGTGATGTGCACGCCAGCCGAGCTGACCGGAGGGAGGGGGTGAGGTACAGAAACGGTGAACTGACGCTCGGAGCCTCAGAGTCGACGCGGTTGCAGAGCTCTGCGCTCCAGCTCTGGATGTGTGAGCAGGGAGGCTCCGAGCTGAGCTGAAGACAGGACCGTGGGTGTGAGAGCCTGTGGCCGGCCTGAGCTGCGTCTCCACCGGCCCCTCTGTGAATGGGACTACGCTGGTCGTTGCGCGTCTCCTGTCGGTGCTGCAGCTGGAGGAAACATGCGGCCGCGGAGCTTCCCGGTCCCGTCGGTCCTGCTCCCGCTGCTGCTGGTCGGGATCTGCAGCGGCACAAGTTTCCCAAGTAACATCAACATAGGTGAGTAGCGCCTGCACCCAGGGGCGCTGCAAGCCCCTGAAGCGTTCCTTCCGAGGCTGATCCATGCTGCCTGTGCTGGTTCCCTGAGTCTGACCTGCGCCCCTTTGTTATGCTCAGTCAGCAGCTGTGTCTGACGGACTGTCCGAGTCCTGTTTCCCGGACTTGTCCCGGATACGTGTATTGTTTACTGCATGTTGTAATGTGGGGGAACGCGCTGCAGCGCGCAGAGAAAACGCGTCTCTGGCTGGTTCCTGTAATGATCCGAGAACGCTGCTGGAATGTTCCTGATCATTCAGTCCGGGTCCAGTACCGAGACCTGTGGCCGCTTACAGCCATTATTCATGGATCCATGACCCGTGGGGTTTTCTGTCTCTCCCTCATAATAAGGTGTTTGTGTTGAGCTGCGTAAAACTGCAGTACTGCGTGTTTTTCACTAAGACCGACTCTCCAGTCAAATCTTATTTTACATCACACATTTGCCTCAGTGGGTTTTACCCCCTGTTGCTTAGAGCCTCGAATCAGATCAGGAAAACTCCCCAAAACCCGTTAATGGGGAAAATGTAGTGTTTAATGGCTCCTGAGGGACTCAGTGTTGGACTGGAGCGTAGGCTGCATTCACCCTCTATGTTTCACTGAGACTTCTCTGTGCTGACTGGTTTCATTCCGCTCAGGCTGTTCTGCATCATTGCTGACTGATCCTGGGTCACTCTGGTTCCTCTACCTGAGGCAACGAAACCAGAGATGGAATTTATTCTTATCAAGACCCCATGAAAAACACAGGACAGCTGCTCTTCACAAGTGCCCAGTTTTCTTTCTATCTGCTTTAACCTGAAATAGACGCGAAGCTGTGCCTCTTTAGGATGAGTCTGTTTGTGCTGCATGAGGACCCATCATGTTTCATTGGCATCAGGTTCATATGTTGACTGTGAGGAGATTTGGCCTTTTATTAAATATCATGTTACAGGAAAAGTCTTAATTCATTCGTTGTCTAATCAAGCAGCTTATTGCTGTGGAACATATTTTGGTTGTTATTGGAGCGTCAGGGTGGAAACGGTGTTTTAATGCTTGTTTCTTATTCTGTTCACATGAATGTATCTGAACATGTTGTCTGTCAGATAAACGGAGCCATGATTGTTACCTACAGTCCAATCAGCTCGACTTTATGCATCTCAGCACATTTCTGTGTGGCGTCACTTTCACAGTGATGTGTCCTCCGGGCGTCTGAGCCTTGACTGGCTTGGTCCCGTTCCGTGTGGATCTGGAGGCTGCACAGCGAGTTACTCTCTTGAAATGAAGTTATAATGTGATTCACGGAGTCCGTGGACCAGGCTCCTGCTGCAGCCTCCTCTCAGGTTTAGTGCTGATGTGGCATCAAGTCGAACTAACCTGCATGAGAGCCGAATAAAGGCCGTGAGTCCGACCCTGCACACCAACCAGCGTGAACACTCACGGACGAGCCCTGTTTCAGCCTGTACAGCTCTGATGAAGGAGCCACTGATTCTTCCATAACGTCTCTCTGACTCCTCCACATGCTGATGTCACAGGAGGCTTGGCAAAATGGAGATAAACAGTTTTTAGCTATAAAATAATCCTGACTACAGAGATTTAATTATGATCAGACACAGGGACCGTTTGGTACCGACTGGTCAGTGTGTGGACTGTGTCCAGTTATTCCTACTGTTTGGATGGAAGTAGTCACAGTAGACACTGTGGGCAGGAAGCTCGTTAACTGTGCTGTGTTATCACAGAGTAATGAGGGTTCATTTAAAGCAGCTGGATTCTTTACTGCAGAAACAGTGGATATATCCAGACCAGGTTATTATTCCACTGTTTTCTGGGACTTTGTCTTGAACCTTTAGAAGGAAGCAGCTTCTTGTCTGTGAAGGTCGCAGGAAGACTTTGACACTTGTGTAGAACACTTGCTGTGACAGTTTAATGGAAACAAAGGACAGCTCCAAATGTGTTTCACTGTGATGTGAAATTAAAGCGTGAACTCTTGAGGTTTCAGTAAATGTGGAGCTTGTGCTTCTTTCTCCAGCTGAAACATTGTTGGGGCAGATTTTAATTTAGTCTTTTAATCAAAAATGTTCCTACATTTTAAGACCCCACCTGTCGCCATCTTTGTTGTGCACGGTTACCACGGTTACGGCTGTTGCGACAGTGTCACGTGACTCTGCGGCTCGGTGTCGCGGTCTTTAGTGGGCGGGGCTGAAACAGGTGAGGCTCCTTAGCGAACACCTGGAGGAAGGTTCGGGTTAAAACATGAATTCCTTTGGACTAAGACTCAAACCACGTCCCTGTTACACACAGTCAGTCAGACAGACATGTTGTTGTTGTTTGGGGTTTTCTTTAAGCAGAACCTGGTGTTTGGGCCCAGCACCGTCATCAGGCCCAGATATAGGCTAATGTTAGCCCGCCGGAAGTGTCTCCAGACAAAGGAAAATGTGTTTTGCGGCTGATGAGGTTTGTTATTTTCCTGTCGAGGCTCATATCGAGCAGCTCTGGGACAGATTTAGTTAAACTGAGCCTGTTTGAACCAGCACCTGATGTTTACTGGAAAGTATCACCCAGTGTTCACTGTAAGTCTGTCAGATTATTGTTACAGGTTGTATTTGTTGTTTGTGCCGTTAAATGTCTGCAAACAGCAGGATCAATAATTAGCTGTTCTTTTTTATAATCAATCAATCTGCTGTTGTCGTCACTTTTAGAAAAGTTACAGGTAGTCGACAGAATAAAGTTTTGATTCTTTAATATTAAGTACAAGATGTTTCAGCTTCTCATATTCCCTGGTGTCTTTGCTCTGCTGTTTCTGCTCAGTGTCTTCAGTTTAGCTGCCCCATGGACTGAAACAGATAAATCCCTTCGCACAGTTTTCTAGTTATTGACCAAAATTTAGTCTTTGGGCGTTTTGTTTGACTTGGAGCTGAACTTAGCGACTGTCTCTGAAAATGAGCTTCCTGTTTTGTACATAAACATTTAAGGCCTTAATCAACTTACATTTGATCAGGAACTCCCCATAATGCACCTCAGCTGATTATTCACTTGTAAACGCAATAATTTCAGCCTTAAAACCAAGAAAACCATGAGACCATGAGAATAAACTGCACAAAATGAAGTAAAAGTTCATTTGACAACAGGAAATAGTTTCTGTAAACACTGCAGAGACTCTGCTAATATGAAAACTCATCTTCTTGACATCAGGGTCACTGAGTCAGAGTTGAAGTGTCGGTGTAATTTCTTTCTGACCCTAAAACCATTATGTTGAGAGTCTGTAAGTGGCAGGGAAATAGGCTGAATAAGAGCTGAAATGAGAGGCTTTTAATAGCAATTACTGGAAACCACAATCATTATTTTAGTGATGATGGTGAACTCAGCATGTGAGCAGCTATTGTACTTGGAAATGAAAGTTTGCACAAAAATCTGAAGTTTCTGAGTTTTATTCTTCTCATATCCTCCAGAGTTTTACTGGACATGTTTCTAAGAAAAGAAAAAACTGAAGCTTCTGCCTGAGAAATGCCAGAAACTATTATTCAATAATCAGAGTAGTTGGTGAGTAGTTTTCTAGAAGCTCAGACAGCTCGTCCTTGATCAGACATCAATGTGGAGCTGCAATAACAAGATTGATCTCTTTGAATAAAATGAGTCACATAAAACAGGTGTTTATCGAGCTCACCTTGCTGTGCTGCTGTTTGGTAATGTGATATTTCATAGAGCAAAGAGACTGATCAGTTGACACGATAATCAAAAGATGAATCGATAATGAAGATAAAGATTATTTGCACACACGCTACGTGTGTGTGAGTGTGTGTGTTAGGACACAAAGTGATTCCTTTCTCTGTGCTTCATAAACAGGAGGCCTTTTCCCCACCGGATCCCACGAGTATGAGGTGTTTCGATTTGCTCTGGCACAGCACCAGGACGTGCCCAAACTGGTGCCACAGGTGGACATGGTGGACACGGGGAGCAGCTTCGCCATGACCTACGCATGTAAGTACACAAGCACACAGGTTGGCGTGATCTAAGGGTCACGTGATGCCGGAGTTCATTCACTGGGTTCTGTGCGTCATGAAGTCCTGGTTTTCTGGTTCAGAGGACTTTCCTGAGGAAACGTTGTTATACTGGACCCAAACCCAAGAGAGCTGGCACCGGCTCATAGTTTTGTTGTGTGGCACATTTATTTGACGGTTCAGTCTCAGAGCTGGAGAAATGTCTGAGGCAAAGCTCTTCATGGACCAGTCAGTCTGTGTTCCCCCTCACCTGTGGTCGTGAGCTTTGGGTAGAGACGAGCAGCTGAGCCTTAGAGAGGCTTCATTCATTACGAGGCAGCTCAGAGCAGAGTCGCTGCTTCTTTACAGCTACAGGAGCCAGCTGAGGTGGATCAGGCATCTGATCAGGATCCTCCTGGGTGCTGCCCATTGGAGGGACCCCAGTGTGGACCTGGGATACACAGGGATTGTGGGAATGGTGCTGGGGAAATGGACATCTGGGTTACCTGACTGAACCTGCTGCCACCATGACCCCACATCAGGTTAGTGTTGTCACAATACCAGAATCATGACTTTGGTACCAATAGCTGCCTAAATGTCTGAAGAACCCTGGGGGAAGTAATGGAGTTATAGATGACAGAACAAAGAACAAATATTCTGGGAGTGGCCATAAACTACCAGCAGTAAAGTCCGTCAGTCACTTTGGTGAAGTGACATTATTGATTTGGCCTTAATTTCCTCGTCAAATATCGATGGTTTGTTTGTCACAGTGTAGTTATGTCGATCACTCATCACTAACCTGTCGCTCTTAGTCAGCACGTGTCTCTGAGGTGAATCCTAAACCTCTTTTACTGACTTATGGTTGGAACCCTGCTTCTCTTGTCCCCGTTAAACCTGCCTGCACCTTATACAGAGAAGCCTGAGAATTAAAAACAGCATGATGCTGGTTGGCCTGAAGTCGCATGAGGTTCTGTGCTCAGTGTCGTGGGCCAGTGCATCAGTCTCCCATCATCCAGACCTCATTGTGCAGAATTAGGGAAAGTGGAAGTAAAAGGGGGCAGGTTTGAAAAGAGCTGACAGCAGCAGTAAATGGACACAGACCAGAGGGAGCTCAGCACTAAATGGACTCTGGCTCCAGGGAACGTTCATCTCAGTGTAGGAGGTTTAGAGAACAATGTGCTGACCTTGTTCTGTTCTGCCCGAAACGCTGAATTCACCATCCGCCGGTATTACCCCTCACTTTCAGTCTGCACACGTAATGACCCGGCGTTTAACTACACACACAGCTGTCTCACTGGGATGTGTGTTCTCAGGACTATAGTCGTTTGACTCCATTCTCAAATGTTTCGCATTTGTTTTCTGCTCTTCAGCGTTTTAAATGGAACCATCCCTAAAAACTTTCAAATCTAAGCCCATATGCTCTGCATCCTCCAGAGGTGTTAGTGCCACCTGGAGATTAGGAATTCCTTAAGGATGAGTTCTCAGATTTAGTTTTAGTGCCGCTGGTCCAGCTCAGGGCCAGTGTTTGCTGCTGAATCACACTATATCCATGTGCGAGTCCCACAGAGCAGGTCTTCATCGTCCCCCTGACAGAATCTCTTCCTTTGATTTGGTGTGAGGTTTATGCTGCAGCAGTGTTCAGGGAGCTTAGCCCAGCAAGGTGGAACATCAAAGCTGCTTTTTCACTCACTTAACCTCAGTTTACCTCTTTATTAAAGTCGGTTTGGTTAACACACGGGATTCATTTTTAATGAAAGGTTGTATATCCAGGTTTCTGTGTTTTATTTTTTATCTGAGTGTGCTAGCTAGCAGGAAGCTTTCCAAACCACAAGCCGCTGCAGTCAGCCAGTCGGAGTGTGTACAATGTGGAGATTAAACACAGGAAAAATCTCCACGCAGGATGTGCTGGCCCCCTGGGGAGCCCTGTCATCACAGAGGATATTTCATTTCATATACAAGAAATCACCCTTTAACTCACTGTGTCCTAGTGTTCAGATCCTTCCCTGAGGCCCCTTACTGGGCTCAGCTGCTTCCTGTTTGCTTTCATTCTCCTGAGATGGATCCAGAACCAGACTGGAGTCCACCTGGGACAGAATGATCTGAATGGATGGAGTTTAGGAAGAAATGCACCTGTGTACATAAGGTCCCATGTAGGTCAGGACCGAAACCAGGACAGGAAGTCCAGAACTCTTTGTAGACTGTGACCAGAGTGTGCTGAGACACAGATCAGGACCAGGGGATAGAACCAGGTCTAAAGCTCTGGGTGTTTTCAGGATCACAATGGCCTCAGTCACTGTGGAAGAGGTCTGGAACCAGCAGGACTAGGATTATCCACATACTGGTCTGTATTGTTCAGTGATGTGAGGCTGTTATTTTATTATTATTAATTTATTTTGTGGGATTTTCACATCACCTCCTTTTTTTTGAAGCATGATTAGGAGAAACTGAGAAGATCTGGTCATGTCAAAAGGTCTGAAATTGAAGTGGTCACTGCAGAACCCACAGGCCAGTCTGAAGTCTGGATGGTTTGTAGCTTTGTGTGGATTCAATTGTTGAGGTGAGGCTGGGTGGGTTTCGTTCCCTCTGGACAGAACCAGGCTGGTTCCTGCTGCATCCAGCTCCACTCTGCAGTTTCCCTCCAGTGAATACGGATGATGTGCTGTTTTTTCACGGCCTGTGTTCTTACTGTCAGAGTCATTCCTGTTATAAATGAGGGGCTGGTAAAAACCCTGTGTGCTCTCTGGGATATTTGGTTCTGTACCTCAGTGCTGGTGCACGTGATTGGTGCTTTGACTAAACATTATTTCACTTTCCATTAATCTAATGCTCATTTTCTCAGGTCACTGCTCTGTTTGTCAATAAAACATCAGACAATAGTTTCCTGCTGAACAAAACAGGGAGAATTTGGCGTCTGAGGATCCTCCCCCAGAACATTTATATAGGATGAGGCATCAAATCTTCACTTAACTGAGGATCAAAACAGTTAGTGAACAGTTATTCATTAATTAACTGAGCTTCCTTCATTGGTGACATCTGAGACCAGAGATTGACAGGCTTTAGTCCAATGAAAAGAGTTCAGCCTTATTAACACATCACATGATATCCAACAGTTCAGGTCTAGATTTTGGCACACAGTCCCTGTACAAGGAGGATGGAGAACCTGCCATAGTCGGTGTTGTGTTTTTGGGCCCCACGTGTAAAACAAATGAGTGACTAAGGCAGATTTATAGACCCAGAAACATGGAGTGGAGCTGGCAGAGGGGGGCAGAGAGTGGGATACATGGGAGCCCAGAGACAGGAAGAGGCTAAATGAGGAGGACAGGAGGAGAAATGGACTGTGAGACTTCACAGGAGACGACAGAGAGAGGGAGAGTGTGAAAAGGGCAAACCAGTCTGAGGCCAGGACTTGGATAGATACACTGGGGGGGCAGCAGTATCCAGGGGCATCAGGTTCATCATTCACACTCTTTACATCTGGTTTAGAAAAATAACCTGCAGCACCGATTTGAACCGGGACACACCTTCAGTTTAAAGATGCTTCATTAAAACTGGGCTGTTCCTTCCTGTGGACTTCTCCTGTTGTTCCTGGAGGTCGCATTAAGAATAGGAGTCCTCATCAAGTCAGACATGCAATATGTTACCACAATATCTTTGGGCTGTTGGTTGAGAGGACAGAGTGTGAGTCTGTGGGAACTTCTGACACGCCCTGCTTTTATGATTTTCTGTCATTCATCATGATTTTTTATTGACCAGCAAGAAGATAACTAGAAAATTAATCTTTTAAACTTGTAAGGCCGTTTTTAGGAAACTGAATTCAGTGCTGAAGGAATCTACAAGCACATAATCAGATGTCTGCGACGCAAGAAAAATTTGCATCAAGCTTAGTTTCTGACAGTCTGTGGTGGGCTCAGACCTGCTGTGGGCTCGGACAGACCTGCGGTGAGCTCAGGTCTGTGGCGGGCTCAGACCTGCTGTGCAGCAGATGCAGCAGTTGGTGGTCACAAACATCAGGGTCCAGCTTGTAGTGACATGAAGTCCGGTTCCCACAGTACTGAGAGTGTTTCTCAGGAACCTTGTTTGTTGCTTGTGGACAGTGCACTCATCCTTGTCCAGCACAGACACAGTGGGCTGGACAGAGAAAATGGTGCTTTGTGCAGGGGCTGGTGGAAAAACAGCCGAGCGCTACAGGGATTTCTGCACACTGAGGTTGTTTGAATGAAATAAACTTCATGAAAAAAGTGTCTGTTACTGCAGCGTCATCACTGTTACTGTGGAGAGGAAACAGGTTCAGGAAGGTTCAGTCTCTGCCAGTACAGTAACAGGATTAGTAAGGTACCGACGATGGGCTGATATCTCCAATGTATGAACCGCACTTCCTTCTGGTTTCTCAGAATCCTCCACGGGGGGACTCAGAGTCTCTGTCATCACTTAGACAAGGAGCAGTGTTTGCACTGTCTTCTAAAAATGTGTTTTATTTACACAGATGGGCCAGAACATCATGACCACGCAGAGTTGAAGTCTTGTGGATTATCCTGCCCGTGTGAGGGATATACCAGACAGCAGGGGTAGGTTAGCTGGTTCTGACCCAAAACCTGGACCAGCAGGGGTCACTCCCTGCAGACTATGGTCTGAGGAGAAACAGATCGTGAACCAGGGACGGGGGTGTAGGATCCACAGCAACTCCAGCTCACAACTTACACAACTTTAAGGTGTCACCCTTTGGTGCCACATGGTGTTTTTGTAGGTTTCTGTAGTTTCCAGAGCAGGGGGTCAGAGCAGGGACAGACAGGTTCTGGTTCAGGTTCAGGTCCAGACACAGGCTGTCAATAACTAACCTGTGGTGTCAGGTCTCTGTTTGTTGGGCGACTAAACTGCTTTAATGCCTTATTTGTTTTTTATTTCTCATCCCCGCGTCGTCTTATATTTGCCAGTGGTTCCACTTTGTCTCGTCTTCACATTCGTTCACAGGATTATTCTCATTTACATATATTTCATGCTTTTGATTTCGCCTTGTTGTGTTGTCCCTTCATTCCTTTCCTTCACTCACTGTTTCCTTCTGCTGGTGTTTCACCTACATTCTCAATATGTCTCTTCTTTCTTTGTGCTTATTTAGTGCCGGGGCTGTGGTTCCTGTTTTTTTATTAACATCTTCAGTTCTATGTCGCCGCTGAGACCAGTGCACGGTGGAGCTGAGGTTCCACCTCAGTTCCGAGCGATGAGATATGTGTAGTCGGCTCCAGCAGCTGGTGTATGTGCTCTGAGAGGCTGCAGTCACAACGGTGTGATCGGAAACTGAGTTTTGTTTACACTTATTATGGTACGCAGGTTAATTGTGAGGCGCCACAGCAGCGATGGCAGTTGTTTACTTCCTCCTACAACCTGCGTTTGTCTACAGAGACACTGAGATAGCTTTCACTCTTACTTTCTTTGTACCAGCCCGTGCACAGCGACAGCGGCTGCGACGCCTCCGTCGTTACACTGATGTGTTGAACCGAAGGAGGAGGAAATAGATTCATTAGCTGGATCGGTTCTGGCCTAAAGCAGAACATCTTTCATGTGAACTGGGTTTGGTCACAATGAATAAAGCGGCGGCACAAACACACTGAGGTTTGTCAGGCTGAAGCAGTGGAGGTAGCCATGATGTGCACATGAACCTATAGTTCAACAAAAGAAATGTGTCTGAGGTTTGATCTACTGGTTGTTGATAGAGCGAATCAGGGTTTAAAGGATGTGCTGCTGTAGTAAAAAGCACTTCCTGTTATGAAGGAACCCAGATGGAGCCGTGTTGGCAGTACACAGTGTCGCATTCATGCCAGCAAACCAGCCTGAATCGATCAGAGGTGGCTGAATAGAAGTGAAATTAATTGAATCGTGGGTCGGGGGTCTGTCTGACTCCCTGTTAACAGACTCCCGGGCTCTGCCGAGGGCTTCATGGACCCTGTGTCTCGACTGTGGAGTCAAACACACTGAAGCATCTGGAGCTGGATTTGACCCGATGGTAAAGACTCTACACAGACATTAAAAAACATCTGGATAAATCAGGTGTGTTAACTTGTTATTTCAGTTGTGTGCTTCATGGGAAACACACACACACACACACACACACTAAATATTACTGTCTGCTCCTCGGTTCAGCAACACATACCTTCAAGTCTTCGTGTTGTGCTAACACAATGTGCTGACTGATCCATCAGCCTATAAATAAAGGAGTGAAAACCCCACAGAAACAGCAGACGATTAAAAATTAACATTTTCTTTTCAGCTTGAGCTTCAGCTAACTGGCATTTAACCTCCTCCCCTCGATCTTAAAATAAAAGTTTGCACATTAAATGTAAAGTCAACCCAGTAGCAGCAGATGCATGAGAGCCGAACCCACGGCCATCCCAGAGGGTCAGATGAAGATGGGAGGAGGAGCAGGAGGAGCAGGAGGAGCAGGAGGGTGAATGAAATGGTGTTTCTCCTCTCTCTCTGCCAGGACTGCCCTTATCAGGAGCCCACAGATTGAGACGACAGGAGCACAGGACGCGACTGCCCCTCTCCCCGTAGTGTGTCCTGTTTATTGTGTGTTAGTGTGGAAAACAAAAGTAAAGGATGTGTTGGTTGGACGCGTTCAGGCAGGGAGCCCAGTGGAAAGAGAACAGAGAGGGAGAGCTGAGTTTTTGTTGGTGACATTTCACCCTTGAGGACTCACTTGCAGTTTCACGCTCAGTTGAACGCCTTGAATGTGAAATGAGGATAAAGTGCAGCTTTTAAAAAAAGAGCACATTTATCTCCAGCTACACAATTTTCCAAATAACGACAAAAAGGAAGAGCCAGTGTTCAGATACAAGTGCTCGCAGCTCAGAAAAGAGGATTATCTTTAATTATTAATCTTAATCCTTATTTTCATGTCGGACACAACAGAAGCGAGATCAGAGTCTCAGACAAGAGCAGGATGAAGGGAACAAAGCAAAAATATAAACTGCAGCTCCATGGAGAACAAAGATCTGCTTCTTTTTTGTTAAAACAGTCTGAAACTCCTGAGAGGACTCTAAGACCTTTCAGGAAGTCCATCTGGAGCCGCTCGGCCCGCTCTTTGCAGACGTCACCAGTCCTCTTTGTGTCTTTGTCCCCTAAGCGAACATGTCGTCATCGTCTAACTCATAATGTTTTTGATAGAGGTGTTTCCCACAGCTGGAAGTGTCTGCAGCATGTTTCTCTTGTTCTGCTGGACTGAACCTGAACCTGTAAAGCTGCTGATGGAAACATGACAGTCTTGGTGTTTATGTTGGCTGAGACCAGCAAATTACGCCACTGAAACAAATAAGTAAATGAAATTAGAGCACAGGACTGAATGATGCAGGAGACCCTTCATCCTCACTGCCATCAGGCTCCACAGCACCTGATGAACACCTGGACTTCCCTTTGGATGAGTAAAGTCCATCTCATCTTTATTTTATCATAAATGTCAAACCAGGTTTCAGGTCATTCGGTGTCATTTACACTGTAAATGATCCTGGGACTCACATAATAGATGTTTTACCTGAAAGACAAATGTTTTGGATGATATGTTGATACTGGAATTATTAAAGTATATCAGCAACAGGCTAAGATGCAGCATCAGGCAGCCTGTGTCCACCGTGAGGCTGCAGAGGACCAGATAAATGAAAAGAGCTCAGGTGTCGGCCTCTATCGAACCTTTGAGCCCACGTAAGGTCTGACAGCTTTGGCTATAAAGACAGTCGGTCTTTGCAGCCTGTTGCTGCTGTGCCATCAGCAGGCTGCAAGTGGAATAATAAAGGGGGATTTACTCCCCGTTTCTGGCCAGGTGTGCAGCTGATGTGGCTCCTCTCAGCGAAATGTGGCTGCGTCTCTGTGTAAATGTAGACAATGAGGCCACAGGGACCAGGTCCAGACTCAGAGCAGACAGATGGGATTTGAACTGTGTGTGTGTGTGTGTGTTGGAGCTGCTGTCCTCAGCAGGAGATTATTGCATTGATGTCTGCGAGGCAGCAGTTGTCTAAATGACTTAAGAGTCAGCGTGTGTGTGTGTGTGCGCGCGCGCGTGTGTGTGTGTGTGTGCGTGCGCGTGCACGCGCGTGTGTGTGTGTGTGTGTCAAGCTGAGGACAGCAGCCATTTAATCTATTATTCAGCATCACTACTAAACACGTTAATTAGAGCCTGAGGTTGAGGCGGGAGCTCGTGCAGTTCAGTTTTCTGAGAGTTGGGATAGAAACCTCATCGCTCGTGTGTTTATTTGGACACTGTGAACCTGGAAATACAGTGTGTGATCCGAGCATGGACGTGTAATCTGAGCTGGTGCGTCACCACCACTCAGCCCTTCAGCCAGTGGACACTCACAATGCTGCCACAAATCTGCCCACCGCTCCACCGCGTCTGCAGTTTTTGGCTTTTTCATTTTTAGCTGCCAATGTCAGCGTCTTCGAGCTGAATGTCCTGCCGCAGTCAGTGAACGTCACATCAGATAGCACAACAGGAAATATGAACGCCAGCGTCACGTGTTGGGTGCTGGGTGAGCAGCTCGCTGTTTCTGACCGGACTGGACGTCTTCCTGGGGAAGCGACAGTGAAAGGTGTCGGCTGAGTGACAGGAACGCAGAACGACAGAGTGAAACAGTGACCTGATCGTGGGCTCTGTGTCTCCGGGCCGCCCTGTCTTTTCAGCAGAGGAGCATAAACAGTGGAGCTGTGGCTCGTGGTGAATGGAGGCAGTGGAGGATGATGACGGTGACGATGAAGGCCTCGGTTACCCTCCTCCCTCTTTCTAAACATCAGTGATTTTGGTTCTCTGCAGACAGACAGAGCTGCAGTATGGATGGAGGATGTGTCAGGAGGACGCACAGCTCTGTGGGTAGATGTGGTCTCAGCTGTGGGCCCCGTGGCGTTTGTCGTTGTCTCTGGGCTGTGTTTAAATAAAGCTCTGTCTAAAAGCCTCAGGTGGCGAGGAGCGAGATGTGCGACTGGAGAAGTGGGTATGAGGCGAGGTCACATCAGTCTCTGCGACGCTGCCACGAGTGTCCTTGAGGAGCATTTGTCTTCATTCATATTAATTGTTGAGGGGAGGGTGGTGTGATGCCACAGCTGTGGACAGCTGTGGCATCACACGTCAACATCAGTGGTGATGACAGCAGGTATGATTATTTATTGATCATTGGCCTCATGACAGCAAACATGATTATGTATTGATTTCTGGGTTTGTGTGGGTGCAGCACAGGGCTCAACTAAAAGGCCCCAGACACATCGTCAAACCTTCAATTCAAATTTAGTCCAGAATCGATTTGTGAAATCAGAAAAATCCCAGATTCAGTAGCTGCTGTTCTGGAGCTTCTGACGGAATCACACAAACGTCCTCAGAAAGTGCAGCTGCCCAGATGTTCCCATTTCCACTGAGATCTGTCAGTTTTTGAGCCAGTGTGAATCATAAGTTGATGGGAAACGAAGAGTTGTGAGTTGCAGCCCTGGTTCTCCTTTTCGTGCTGATTTGACCCAGTGTTGTGCTTCTACTTAGTAGTTCTTCAGCTCACTCATGACAGATGTGCAGTGTGAACTGAGCTCATTGTCTACAGAGGCAGTTGACTGGTTCATGGCTCATAACGACCGTGTTCTTGACCCCAACACAAATAACCACCAACATTTCCGAGGCTTGTGTCGTCTCCCTTCTCCCTGACGTCTGAGCCGCCTGTCGTCCCAGTGAGGCAGCAGCGTTAATGCTGAGACACCTCGTTAGCATGTTAGCTTCCTCCTGAGGCCTCGAGTCTATTGTTAGCATGATGACATGGCTCCAGAGGGACCGGCTGTCCCCAGCGCTAACCTGCTCAGATGGACCAGGCTTGTTGTTAGCATGTTAGCACTGGATGCTGAGACTCCAGGCTGCAGGTACTGGACAGTGGCTTTTTACAGCTGCACCTCTGAAAACCGCTGCTGAAACACTGAGGCCCAGAACAGGGAACCAGAACTGGAAGGCTGGGTCCAGACACTGGACTGAGTGAGCTCAGCTGAGTTGAGACTCAATCCTTTTATTGTCCCAGTTAGTTTCATCCTCTCATAGACACTTTGGGCAGCGTGACAGTAAATCAGGCCGTGGTATTTGATGATAAAAGCCCTGAAGAAACCCTGGGACTGCATTTGTCCTCCACAGGGGAAGAACTCAGGGCGTCCTGGTGGTGAAGATGCATTTTACACTCTGATCCAAATCCCCTGGTGTGGTTCATGTCAGACCCCTCCCGTCTTTCTTTCTCACCATAGAGGCAAAACACCAACATGGCAACATGTCAGCCCTGCACACATATCTGAGATCTGCAGGTTCACAGTCTGTCTTTCAGTCAGGCTTTTGATTATTTAGTCTCTATTTAATGTTCCTGGACTCTGATGCAACGTGCTTCAGATCAGCTTTATTCCTGTTTAATGACACCGACTGTGCTGTAGCTCCACTCTGTGGACACACCTGACTCATCTATACATGATATCTGAACAAACGCGGTGCAGACTGCACTGTGAGGATGGTTCTGTATTCAGGCGGTTGTTTGATTGACAGGTGTCACTCCCTCCTCATCTTCAATCAGGCAGTGTCTTTTCCTCCAGATGAGCATTTTCTGGGCGATGACACAGAGACGCCAGACGTGTTTTTACACAGCGTAAATCCGATTGTGCCCAGAAGAGCGTAGCATAAGACACAACGAGCCTCAGTGCTGAGAATTATTCTGTCTTAAGACGTAATCCCTGACTGTGAAGAGCTCTGCGTGCAGAATAATTTGATTATAGCCATTGTGTGTCCGGGGATTTACCATGTGCACGTTTAGTGTGAAATGGAAAACTGCACTTTATCAGCTACACAGCAGCAGATGAGTCAGCTGAAGATAACACTTTTATCATCTGTTATTACCAAATACAGATTTTGCTCGTCTTTGTTAAGTACAGATAAGAAAAGCAGACAAAAACAATGAAGGCATGTAAGGAATGACATGCAGGAATCACAGGCGTGACGGGGAATAGGATGTTGATTTTAAGACAAAGAGTGTATCAGAAATGAGAGAGGATAAAGAGACGTTAACTACAAATGCTGTCGTGTCCTGCTCCATTAAATCAAACCAAAGGATTATCCATGAATTTCACTCAGGGTTTGTTTGGTGACCTGGATTTCTGGGCTGAAAGAGGAAGCAGAGCTTGAAAACAAGACCGACAATAAGACAGATGCCACTCAGCCCAACCGGTCGAGGCAGATGGCCGTCCAGACTGAGCCTGGTTCTGCTGGAGGTCTCCTCTGTTAAGGGGGTTTTTCCTCTGCACTGTTACTGCTCATAAGGGATCTGTTGTGTTTTTATGAACGTGCCTTGAATATGACATTTAGTCCTTTCTCTGACTGACCTGACAGGTGGATGTGCTGAGACTGTTTACTTCCAGAGGACTGTTTGTGTCTCTGTAGTCACTGTGTGTCTTTGCACTAATGGTAGTCAGGTTGTCACACCTATCTGTTGTCTTTTGACATGTCTTGGTGGAAGCTGTGTCTCTTGGGGGTTGTTTTGTGTCTTTTCCGTGTAGTTGCCTGTGCAGTAATCTGTAAGTATGAGTGTAGTTAT
Organism: Mastacembelus armatus; assembly: GCF_900324485.2. Taxonomy (NCBI): domain Eukaryota; kingdom Metazoa; phylum Chordata; class Actinopteri; order Synbranchiformes; family Mastacembelidae; genus Mastacembelus; species Mastacembelus armatus. Next base: position 24,734,565 of record NC_046646.1, on the reverse strand, counting down.
TGTAACACTTGTCTAATGACAGAGGAGCCATACATGGTGACAAGTGTTGAACAATGACAATGACCTCCTTCCTCCTCTTGTGTTCCAGTCTGCTCCCAGTTCTCTAAGGGCGTGTACGCCATCATGGGCCTGTACGACCGGCGGACGGTCAACATGCTGATGTCTTTCTGCGGCTCTCTGCACGTCTGCTTCGTCACGCCGTCCTTCCCCGTTCAGACCAACAACCAGTTCGTCCTGCAGCTGCGGCCCCAGCTCCAGGAGCCCCTCATGGCCCTGCTGGAGCACTTCTACTGGACCAGGTTCGTCTACATGTACAGCTCCGACTCAGGTGAGGGGGTGAGGGGGGTCAGGGGTACACCTGACTGTTCAATGCATCTGATTCATGTTCGATGAAGTTCACTCAGGGGAGACTGAGACTGTGGACCTGAGTGTGTTTACTGTTTGTCTCATAAAATGGACTTTATGCTGTTTGACATTCAAGGAAACTGCGGAGTTTCTTCATGTTGGATGTGCAAAAATGAAGTTCTCAGGATCTGGAGAAGCACTTTTGTGTTTATCTGACATAACTGGGTCCAATTTGAAATGAATCTGTTCTGGACTTTGAGAGTCTGGAGGATATTGATTAATGAGTGAAAACATCCTCAGCTTCTCTTTGCCACAGGTTCACATTGAAGATTTCCACTCAGTTTTATTTTGACATTTTTCATTGAGATTTAAGACACTGTCACTTCCAGCAGACATTTCACATTAAAAGCTTCCAAAAAAAGACTGTGCACCTGGCAGTGTTAATAAGAGCGTGTGTGTGTGTGAGCTGCTGAGCTTCACACACCAAACACAAGGAAAAGTCACTGTGTGTGTGTGATGGACGTTAGACTGAATGTGTGGAGATAAACCTGGAGGGAGACAGACTTATGACGCTTCTGCAGCAGGTTAATTAGATAAATACAGAAAATCCTGTGTTGGTACGCTGTGCCTGAGAAAGGCATCTGGTTTTCTTTCCTGATGTTTAGGATGAATTTTTAAAATAATGCAAAAGTTTTATTATATAATGTTTTATATATGTTGTTATAGTGAGAGGTTCTTCTGAAGAACAGTCCTTTAAGCAGAGGAAGCCTCGGTTCACATGTTGTGAGGCTGACGATGAGCAGCGGAATAGAAAGTCTAACCTGTGCAGAACATGCAGTACTGACAGGCTTCACAGAAAAGTTTCTTCTGTTTGTGCTTCCTGTCAGTCTCCGTCTTCCCACCTGCTGAAACTTTCACTCACACACACACAGACTTTGCTGAGAACTTCCTCTAAGTCAAGCTTTACCTCCAGGCCTTCGAGCAAACAGGGACACACTCAGAGACCCTGTGGCCTCATGTTACAGCCCATTTGACAGCGGTGGCAGACTGTTTACACCCGCCCAGGAACCAGCAGTGGACGTCTGCCTAATGGTATGTGTCCTCAACATCTGCTGAGGAGACATTAGCTGTCGGTCGGAGGCAGAGGGACCTTCCTGCGGCCGGAGCTTTTGACCATTAACCCTCCGTTTGTGAGAGAAAGCTGGCAACACTTAAGCAACACACTGCTTAAGGTCACAAGCTTAAATATTCGTGGATTTGAAATGATTTTGAGAACCAAAGGATCTAGTGCTCATGGGAAATGATGTTTATTAAAGGCAGGTAAACAACATAAACATTGAATAAATGGCGTTCCTCTGTCAGACGATGTTTCTCATCAAATTAATCTACATCAGACTTTTTCTTCTTTTCCTTGCCCTTGCTGTCGTCTTCTCACAGCCTCCTGCTCCTCTGCTGTGGGCTGAACTGTCCAGAGGACTGAGAGAGCTTTTACATGTTCCTCTCTGTCCTCTCATTTATTTTCTTCGTCTTGTTGCTGCCATCAAGGTGCCCTTGAGCAAGGCGTTAGACGCTGTGGCCAAACTGGACGGCTCAGCACTCAGTCTGCGTTTTCACTGTTTAATAAATCGCTGGGCAGGAGGACGGAGAGCAGCTGCTCAGAACATAAACCAGGGAGACGGAAGCATCAGCGTGCATGAACAGAGACCATGTGTAATTGAACATGAAACTGATTTTGTGTGTGTGGTTGACATAACTGCCTCACTAACACACCGACATGCACACTGGCACACATACACACAGTTATTGGCACATTCACGCCCCAGCACACACACACACACACACACACACACCACAGCTCTGTTAAATGTGAGACAGCAGGACACACACACACATTTTCTTCCTCCGTCTCAACTGCAGCAAACAGGAAGAGACTGGACACGGTAAAACTCTTCATCATCACTTTGTCTCGGTTTGATGTTTTGGTCATTTTAATGTCTCAACTCAAAGTGTGTGTGAAGCACATCAGGGAACCTGAAACAATCAATTGTGTCCGTGATCTTTAGTTTAATATTTAATATGTTTTAATGCCAAACAATCGATGAAGAGTTTACAGCCGTTCACAAGCCAGTGGGTCTGAGGCTGTTTATGCAAATCCTGTATTTATAATACTCTCCCTCTCTCCCAGTGACTGACTCTGTCTCTGTCGGTGTGGGTGTCCCGCTCGGCTGGATCTCTAATTGAAGGTTATACATTATCATTAACACACTTGGCTTTTTGCTCAGTGAGTGTGTGTGTTACTTCGCAGCAGCTGTATGGGTCCTAATGAGCAGTTACCTATCAGAGGTTCACGCAGCAGCAATTATGAGTTCAGATTTTCTCTTTTTCTAACCGGGAGTAAACGGTGACTAATCCCTGCATGAGAAGTGTGTGGAAAGGTCAACGTTGCAGCCAAACTGTATGTGGCAGCGTAACGTGTCATTAACAGACGTCATCTCTGTCACTCCACGGACGATGGAAAAGCATCACGATGACGAAAACTTCCTCAATCATCAGCAGCATCAGCTCGTTTTCAGGCTGATGTTGGCTGATGTTGGCTGCTGCAGGCTGCTGCAGGCTGCTGCAGGCTGCTGCAGGCTGCTGCAGGCTGCTGCAGGCTGTTGTTGGCTGTTGTTGGCTGATGTTGGCTGATGTTGGCTGATGTTGGCTGATGTTGGCTGATGTTGGCTGATGTTGGCTGATGTTGGCTGATGTTGGCTGATGTTGGCTGCTGCAGGCTGCTGCAGGCTGTTGTTGGCTGCTGCAGGCTGCTGCAGGCTGTTGTTGGCTGATGTTGGCTGATGTTGGCTGATGTTGGCTGATGTTGGCTGCTGCAGGCTGATGCAGGCTGATGTTGGCTGCTGCAGGCTGCTGCAGGCTGTTGTTGGCTGATGTTGGCTGATGCAGGCTGATGCAGGCTGATGTTGGCTGCTGCAGGCTGCTGCAGGCTGATGCAGGCTGATGTTGGCTGCTGCAGGCTGATGTTGGCTGCTGCAGGCTGCTGCAGGCTGATGTTGGCTGCTGCAGGCTGCTGCAGGCTGTTGTTGGCTGATGTTGGCTGATGCAGGCTGCTGCAGGCTGATGTTGGCTGCTGCAGGCTGCTGCAGGCTGATGCAGGCTGATGTTGGCTGCTGCAGGCTGATGTTGGCTGCTGCAGGCTGCTGCAGGCTGATGTTGGCTGCTGCAGGCTGCTGCAGGCTGTTGTTGGCTGATGTTGGCTGATGTTGGCTGCTGAGGTATTAATGACGTACTTTCATATGAAGGAACAACGTGATGATTCTGAGCTTCTGTTCGATGGTTCCTAAATGGATTTCTGGAGATGGCGTATTCTCAAAGTGTGAATCACAGTGAATCTAAAATATCTGTTGATTTGTTCTGTGTTCACATCTGACTACAGCTGTTGGAGGGTTGACACCTGGTTTTAGGGCTCGAGTTGGAGCCAGGTTAGAGAAATGACCTGGTTAGACTTTTAGTTGTGATGGTAAAAGTTTGGTACAGCGCTGGTCCTCACACTGATAGAAGTGTGTTGGTGTATCTCTGAAGTCTCTCTCATCTCTCTAGACTTTGAAGTTTTGCTTCATTTTTTAATTTTGCTGACTGGTCTTTTGAACGTGTGTGTGTGTGTTTACTGTAAAATGCTGATGTGATTGCTCTGTAATGTGTGTGTTGACTCAGAGGGTTTTAAAACACACAGCAAAAACTGCCTGTCTACAACACAACAGACGACATTTAAAGATGAAGTCACTGCCGATTGTTTGGGCGTTGGTGATGGAGCTAACAACAGTATCACTGAACATCCTTTAGATGAAGTCACTCTGCCTCCCTCACTTTAACCAGGTGTTACAGGTCTGTAGTCTCAGTCCTACCTGAGCAGGAATGTGTGATAATCTTGTGCACAGGACAGAAGCTGATGTTTTTATCATTAAAACCATAAACGCATGTTCGGCAGAGATGAAATGTTTCTCCACAGGTGATATGATTGTGTCACGTCTGTTCACACGGAGGTGGTGGACTCACTGTATCTTGCTCTCTCAGGTCTGTCGGTGCTGCAGAGGATCTTGGACACGGCGGCTGAGCGGAGCTGGCAGGTGACCTCCGTTAACTTGGACACTCTGACAGAGTCGGCTTTCATCAAGCTGCTGACCGACCTGGACTACAAGAAGGACTATGAGATCATCATCGACTGCGAGCTAGACCGACTCAACTCCATCCTCAACCTGGTAAAACACCCACAATGCACCTGTCCATTGATCACAGGAGCCTCATATAAACCGGGGACGATGATCTGTGGTTGCTTTAAGCACACTGCTAAACTATTGTTTTATTTCAATCAGTTGTTTTGAGTTTGATGCAGACTGAGGTGATGGCTGCCCAGACGCCACCACCATTTTTACAGTCTGTAGCCACAACAGAGCAAAGTCTTGACCGTGGAGCGTCTGAGAAGCAGCGTGTGCAAACATCTCTGGTTCTTTACAAAACAACATTAAACTGTTTGTAGACGTGAAAGTCAAACACAGCAGCTTTAAGTGCATGTAAGTGTTACTGTGACTGTAATCCATCCCCAAGTGTGGAGAGAAGTGATCCAGCAAGAATAGGTTGTAAAAAAAGAGCAAATTGTGTCTAAGCAGCAGCAGCAGCAGCAGCAAACACTTCGACTCTTGTGGGAAATGGAGAAAATGATCACAGCCTTTCGAAACATGAATATTTTTAATCGTGGTTTTTCATGTGGCCTATAAAACACCAGACTCCCAGTAGGTTCTCCAAAATGTCTGCGTAGGAAAGGAAATATTTGAGAACATCATTGTCTCTGTCTGGATATCGTTATTAAACACTTCAGATTGTGCAGCTCCATCGGTGTAAAACACACATGGGACATGTCAAAGATACAAAAAACAAAAAACGTCATCAATTAAAACCAGAAATGAAGGAAATAAGAGACAGAGGGTGAAGGGAGTCGTATATAAAAGGTGAAGCATGTGATAAGGAAACACAGCATGTAATAACCAGGAGACAGACGGGAGACTCAGGCAGATGTAAACTACAACTCCCACAATGCACTTGCTCAGGAAACACCCATCATAGAGCCTAAAGTTCTGTTAGTGAGTACAAACAGCTCTGATGTTGTGCAGTGATCTGATTCTGCTGCTGCTCTGATATACACACCTGACAGGCCATGTCCTCATCGCAACAGCCGCTGAGGCTCATGGGTATTGTAGTATTTAACCATTTCAATCAAAGATTAATTGAAGCTGTTCCCAAGAAACACAGGATGTATGTCCTAATGTAAATAAATTACTCTCCATAGTGTTTTTACTTTGGATTATGTAGGTTTTACTCTTAATAATTAAAACTTGTTGTTAATGTTTAACTCAGGGTTTTTATTGTTATACAGTATGTTGACATTGCAGTATTCCTCCCCCTCAGAGATTAATACATTTTAATAAATCTTCTTTTTGGTGCTTTAAGGGCTGAAAGGTTCCTCCGATGCTGTTGAACAGACAAACAGTAATTTTCTGTGTTTGCTCTCAGGCGTCAGAGTCGAAGGAGATGCTGCAGAATATCTCTGCTCCTCAGCTGCAGCTGTTTTCACACTGTTTGGTTTTAACATTTATTTCAGCTTCTGTGAAAATTGTCTGCTAGTGGAGAGAACAGTGAGTGCATGCAAACAGAAAACGGTTCAGAAAGTGAAAGCGATCTAGTGGAGTCAGCCTGACCTGCAGCCAGAAACCAGCTGTCGCCTGGAAACGCCTCTTCCTGCTGGAGTCCAGCGGGCTGACAGACTGAAGTATCAGGTGGTGTTTTGGATCTGTTAAATGAAGCTTGTTGCTTCAGCTGAATTTATTTTCCATTTAGTTTCAAGTGGCCTGACTTTAGTTTGACTTTATTTGGTTCGTTTCACTTGTTTGGCAGCGAGTGGAGCTTTGGATCTGCTGCTGCTGCTGCTGATGAATTGAGTTGATTATTCAAGTAGTTGCATACGACTTAGAGCTTTCTGAAGTTTGGTGACATGCTAATGAAGCAGCACAGACCAGCTTCAAACCCGCCACTAAAAGCATCGCAGTCATGAAACAACAGGTGTGAGCTCACAGGTTGTCAGTGGAGCTGAACACGCTGATGGAACGTTTTACTCCGATGCAGCATTTGAGCCCAGAATAAATATAACAAGCGCATGTTCTGGTCTGACGTCGGCACTGGCAGGACCACATCGTTTGTAGAATAGAGGAGGAGGAGGATGAAGAGGAGGAGGACAGCTTTCTCCTCCTCAGCAGAGCAGCTGTGAGCGTTCGACTGATGCTCGTTAATAGCTGGACGTCAAACACCTGCTCCTCTTCCTCCTCCTCCTCCTCCTCCTCCTCCTCTCTTCAGCTGTTTCTTCTCTTCCTCCTCTTCATGGCCTCACTTCTTCTCCCCTCCTCCTTTTTCTCCTCGCCTTCCTTCCTCTTCTTTCTCCTCGAGTCGCTCTTTCCCGTGGTGTGTTGGTTGAATCTGAGCAGACGTGAAGGTGGGCAATTAATTCCTCAAAGAGGAACCAAGCCGTCCAATTAGCAGCTGTTTGAGAGGACACACTCACACAGACACACACAGATCAGTGTGATGAATGTGTAATAGATGCGTTTTATCATCATTAGAAACAGCAGAAAATGTAATTAGCATATCATTTATGCCGACTCTCTCTCTCTCTCTCACTCAGATTGCTGCTCAGAGGAGAAGCTTGAAAAACTACCATTACATCCTGGCCAATCTGGTGAGCGCTCACTGGCAGGAACCACAGGAACATGATGCACTGTGTTCAGGAGGAGCTCAGTCGGTGAAACATGTCGCTGTGTGTGTGTGTGTGTGTGTGTGTGTGTGTGTGTGTGTGTGTGTGTGTGTGTGTGTGTGTGTGTGTGTGCGTGTGCGTGTGTTTGCGTGTGTGTGTCAGGGCTTCATGGACCTGAACATCACAGAGTTTCAGAAGCTGGCCCCAAACGTGACGGGCTTTCAGCTGGTGAACCAGTCTGATCCAGATGTGGACAAGATCAACCAGGACTGGCTGGACTTTGACAGCAAAGACCTTAAAGTGGCCCGCAGGAGACTGAGGGTACACACACACACACACACACACACACACACACACACACACCTGAACAGTCATTGCTCTGCTCCTCAACCCTAAACCCTGTTATCTTTCTAATGGACTGCATTAGATTTGCCAGGTGCACCTACTGTAATAAAGTGGCCACAGAGGGTTAATTACAGACATGAACACACGTCTTATCCTGCACATTTCACTTGTTGAATGGAGAAACTCAAACCTCACGTCCTCCCAGGTCTGACAGCCGGTCACAAAAACACAGAACTGAATCGAAAAACTTTTTGCTAATTTCCCTCCTTTGTCTTTTAATTACATAAAATCTGTGACAAGAGAAATAAGAAGAAAACTGGAGTGAAATGCTCAGATAGACCTTCATGTCCAGCAGGAGTCATTAAACAGTCTCTGCTGCTCTTAAACACTGCAGCATCGTCACCACTGGGAATGTTAGTGTTAGCACTGACTGAGTCCAGCTGTTGTCCAGCTGTAGGACAGTACACGCTGTTTTCCTGGAAACACCTACTGCACCTACGCAGGGTAGTAAACACAGTTAATGGGTCCTGCTGGACTGGAACCAAAGACAGGAAGGATTCACTTTAACGTCGCACTGCCGACCCTCCCTGTCATCCTCGCCTCTGATGCTCAGTACACAGGAGCTCTGACCTACGACGGCGTCGGCGTCATGGCGACGGCTTTCCAGAACCTTCGACGGCAACGGATCGACATCTCCCGCCGCGGCAACGCAGGGGAGTGTCTGGCCAACCCCCCTGCACCCTGGGGCCAGGGCATCGACATACAGAGAGCCCTGCAACAGGTACACAAATACTCACAGATACACACAAATACACACAGTATAGAAGTATATAAGGTAGTTAACGTCAGCTACCCAGCGGTATATAAAGTACTTCAAATTAGAAGTATATAAGGTAGTTAACGTCAGCTACCCAGCGGTATATAAAGTACTTCAAATTAGAAGTATATAAGGTAGTTGACGTCAGCTACCCAGCGGTATATAAAGTACTTCAAATTAGAAGTATATAAGGTAGTTAACGTCAGCTACCCAGCGGTATATAAAGTACTTCAAATTAGAAGTATATAAGGTAGTTAACGTCAGCTACCCGGCGGTATATAAAGTACTTCAAATTAGAAGTATATAAGGTAGTTGACGTCAGCTACCCAGCGGTATATAAAGTACTTCAAATTAGAAGTATATAAGGTAGTTAACGTCAGCTACCCAGCGGTATATAAAGTACTTCAAATTAGAAGTATATAAGGTAGTTAACGTCAGCTACCCAGCGGTATATAAAGTACTTCAAATTAGAAGTATATAAGGTAGTTAACGTCAGCTACCCAGCGGTATATAAAGTACTTCAAATTAGAAGTATATAAGGTAGTTAACGTCAGCTACCCAGCGGTATATAAAGTACTTCAAATTAGAAGTATATAAGGTAGTTAACGTCAGCTACCCGGCGGTATATAAAGTACTTCAAATTAGAAGTATATAAGGTAGTTAACGTCAGCTACCCGGCGGTATATAAAGTACTTCAAATTAGAAGTATATAAGGTAGTTAACGTCAGCTACCCGGCGGTACATAAAGTACTTCAAATTAGAAGTATATAAGGTAGTTAACGTCAGCTACCCGGCGGTATATAAAGTACTTCAAATTAGAAGTATATAAGGTAGTTAACGTCAGCTACCCGGCGGTATATAAAGTACTTCAAATTAGAAGTACATAAGGTAGTTAACGTCAGCTACCCAGCGGTACACAAGGTACTTCAAATTAGAAGTACATAAGGTAGTTAACGTCAGTTACCCAGCGGTATATAAAGTACTTCAAATCAGAAGTATATAAGGTAGTTAACGTCAGCTACCCAGCGGTATATAAAGTACTTCAAATCAGAAGTATATAAGGTAGTTAACGTCAGCTACCCAGCGGTACATAAAGTACTTCAAATTAGAAGTATATAAGGTAGTTAACGTCAGCTACCCAGCGGTACATAAAGTACTTCAAATTAGAAGTATATAAGGTAGTTAACGTCAGCTACCCAGCGGTACATAAAGTACTTCACATTAGATGCAGAGCGTCACAGTATCCAGATGTTGTGTGTAATGTGTGTGTGCAGGTGCGGCTGCAGGGCCTGACTGGACATGTTCAGTTTGACGAGCGAGGACATCGCACCAACTACACCCTGACTGTGATGGAGCTCAGCCACACTGGACCCAGGAAGGTGCTGCTTGTTGTTTCTTTTGTGAAATGAGGTAAATTCCAGCAGACGTTCGATGGGACCGAGGAGTCGGCAGCGTTTCACTACATCAGCTCATTTCAATAATTAGCTCCCTCTTCTCTGATTAAAGGTGCGATAATAAGTAAATCAGCTGCTGCAGCACTTGTTTGGTAGGAAAACTTGCACAGTCTCAGCTTTCTGTTAAACAGCAGACACCACAGCGTTACAGACAAGTCATCACTATCATAAGGTGCATACTTGTGCCTTGGCTCTTGGATTTAAATGGGACATTTTAAAGCCTGGAGTCCGTAGCACTTTATTAGATCTGAATCCAGCATCTGATCCACTTCTCAAATCTGAGAAGTGTTTATCATTTGCAACTGAAGTTCTAAATGAGTAGAAATGAAAGACTAAGTCCAGATCTGTTATTGAGCAAAACAACAAAGTTAAAAGTCAGGAAAGGAATTAAAAACAGCTGAGACGGTGGAGAGAGGCTGACGAGATGCTGCTGTGTGTTCAGATCGGCTACTGGAACGAGAAGAAAGGCTACGTGAACACAGCGGTGTACAGGCCCGTGTTGGAGGAGTTCTACGGCCTGCAGAACAGAACCTACATCGTGACCACCATACTGGTAAGACTGTCCACCACTGAGCTGCGTCTTTATTCGGTGCAAACCTCACTTTATTTCTGGCAGTGAAACTTGAATAAAATGACAAAAACAAAGAAGATCCAGCACATCAGCCAGTTACTGGGCTCATGTTCTGATAACTAAAGTTCTGTAACAAGAATTGAGAGATTTAGATTCATAGTCCTTGTTGAGAAGCTGCAAACACAGAGTCGATACAGTGTAGAAACATCTGTGCATAGAATGAGACATGTTAATTACAGCACTCCCTCCAGACACTGACGGGTTAGTTAGTTCATCTCTGCAAATGGTTTGTACATGACTCTGCCAGGGAACAACAGGAGAGACCACTGGTTCAGTACTGAGATTAGAGCCTAGTGTTCTGGTGACCAGGACCCTGATCCAGAAGAGAAACACCATCAGAGCCAAGTGCTGCCCCCCAGCAGAGAATAGGTTTAAAATAGAATTTAAGTGTGATTTTCAGAGTCTGTAAATTAGCGCTGCCTGCACCCAGCCAAGGTTAGAAGAACCTCATCTGTCTACAGGAGGCTCCCTACATGATGCTGAAGAAGAACCATGAGCAGTTCGTTGGGAACGACAGATATGAAGGTTACTGTGCTGAACTGGCCTCGGAGATCGCAAAACACGTCGGCTTCTCCTACCGGCTCGAGCTGGTGGCTGATGGCAAATACGGCGCCAAAGACCCAGACACAAAGATGTGGAACGGCATGGTGGGAGAACTGGTGTACGGGGTAAGTCCAGTGATTGTAAGTCATTTATTGGATTGTGGTGGTTGAAGGGCTGATGCTGATGTTTTAGTCAAAATAGTGATGCAGCTCAGGGCTCAGACTGACATCAGTTTAGGAAAAGGCAGCTGTGACGCAACAAAGGGACAGATTCAGTGGAACATGTGTGACATGTATGAGTCTGAATGCTGTGGGTTAGGAATTCATGCAGTGTCTTGTCTGAGCAGCTTGTCCCTCTCCCCCTGCAGAAAGCCGACATGGCGGTCGCCCCGCTGACCATCACTCTGGTTCGTGAGCAGGTGATCGACTTCACCAAACCCTTCATGTCTCTGGGAATCTCCATCATGATCAAGAAACCCACCAAGTCTAAACCGGGAGTCTTCTCCTTCCTTGACCCGCTGGCCTACGAGATCTGGATGTGCATCGTCTTCGCCTACATCGGCGTCAGCGTGGTGCTCTTCCTGGTGAGCAGGAGGCGGGTGGGCACTGAGTGTTCATTAGTGTGTGTGTTTGTTCTTCATCAACACACACATCAGAATCACTGGAGTGTTAAAGCTGTGATTCATCATCAGAGACTCCAACATCTCCAGAGAAACCAGAGATTAGTCTGAGAGCAGCAGCCTGTTTCTGACAAATCTCTGAGAGCGATCGCTCTGATGTATTGCAGCTGAAACTGTGGTCACTGCAGCAGAGCTGCTGCTTCCCTCGTCATAAAACCCATAAAGTTGCAGTTGCAGGACGTCTCTGAACATCTCCTGACACAAACTGACCAGTCAGGACTCTGGAGGTCTGGCCTGATGAATTTCCCCTAAATGAACATCATTTTGTTAGTTACTATCCTGTCTCCTTGTGTCCTCACTGTGTCTCAGGTGAGCCGCTTCAGTCCATATGAGTGGCAGGGAGAGGACTCTGACGATGAAGATGAAACTCTGCCGGACTCTCGTCGAGTTCTGCCAACCTCGTCGTCTGAACTCAGTCCCTCTGCAGGTATCTCACTGCCCTTTTAGCTGCTTCACTTTCATTCCTGTACTGTGTGTTTCCAGCATCATGGAGCTGCTTGGGTTTAACACTACGTTTTTCTCAGGGTACTCCCAGACCCAAGTCCAGAGCCAGAACCAGCAGAAAGAAAAGGAGAGTCCAGAACACACCAATGACTTTGGGATCTTTAACTCTCTCTGGTTCTCACTTGGAGCCTTCATGCAGCAGGGCTGTGACATCTCCCCCAGGTAACACCTGTATGATGTGAACAGCCCTTTATGGTTTTGTCTGCCCAGCCCACATCAGCTTCCAGAAACTCTGCATCAACCTGATGCAACCAAGAAATGGCAAAAGACAGAAATATAATTTTAGTAAAAGGGTTGTGGAGAAGTTAACCATGTGATGATAGCAGTAATTCCCAGCTCAAGTGAACACATCATGATTCCCCTCTTATGCCTGTTTGTTTCTGGTGTAGACAAACTGTAGACAGTATGGAGAGAGCTCAGAACAAAGGCTTTGCTCTCAGGCTACATGTGATTTAAAGCATGTTCCACTGGGCAAACCGGTGTGAACATCTGACTGGAGGTACCAAAATAATCAGCTTGTCTCTTATCTGAGTTCTGCTGAAGAGATGACAAACAGCTTCATTTTAAGCTTTTCCATCATTTTCAGTCTGTTTTTTTGACACGTCAAACATTATCAGCTCATTATTACCACTCAGGTTATTTCCATGATTTATTACTGACGTCTGTGTCTGTAGTTCAGACAAACCAATCTAATAAATCTTCCATCTGCTGTGATACCTAATATCTACTAAATGTTAGCTGGCAATAAATCCAAGTGTTTAAGCTACAGTTTCCATTTTAAAAGTCTGGTTGTTGGGCTGAAGGTTTTTGGTTCAGTCCCCAATAAATCTGAACAGGGACCGGAAAAGCCCTGATTACCACTACTGAGGTACCAAGGTCCTGAACCACCCGGTGCTCTGTTAGCCTGGGTTGTTCTGGGCAGCTTCCTGCTATGAAAAATAGTGGGACTTTGTGAGACCACCTGGGTCCATAAAGATGAAACAAAGTGAGCAGCCACTTCAACAGTTTTCTTCTTTCCTTGTTTCCTTCAGGTCTCTCTCAGGTCGAATTGTTGGAGGAGTTTGGTGGTTTTTCACCCTCATCATCATCTCCTCCTATACAGCAAACCTGGCAGCCTTCCTCACTGTAGAGAGGATGGTCTCCCCCATAGAGAGCGCCGAGGACCTGGCCAAGCAGACAGAGATTGCCTATGGCACCTTAGATGGAGGCTCCACTAAGGAGTTTTTCAGGGTGAGGACATATATCAGTGTCATCCCTATATGTGCAGTAAATCATTTTCTTATTCATGGAGAGATTAAACAAGAAATGTGGTATTTGAGCAGTTTAAAGATTAATGATAAGAAAAAAAGAGATGTTCAAAATGTATAATTTAAATGTTGTACTTCTGAATGGTACCAGGAGAATATTTGAGGAACATCATGGAGTCAGCAAATGTGTGAGAACAACCTCTTGAATAGTCGTCGTATTCCTTATAGGAATTATCACACAATAGTCTTTCACAGTGATATTGTTCAAACATTAGTTTTCCTTTGTTTTAAGATTGTAAACGTGCTGAAAGAGACCTTAAACGTGGGAAAGTCATGAGGATAAAAGTAATTGTTGTCTTTGCTATCGGCTACTGCTGCAGAGGTCAAAGATCGCAGTTTTTGAGAAGATGTGGTCGTACATGCGGAGCGCTGACCCTTCAGTGTTTGTCAAGAGCACTAGTGAGGGTGTGATACGAGTCAGAAAGTCAAAGGGGAAGTATGCCTACCTCCTGGAGTCCTCCATGAACGAGTACATCGAGCAGAGGAAGCCCTGTGACACCATGAAAGTAGGAGGCAACCTGGACTCTAAAGGCTACGGAGTGGCCACACCCAAAGGATCGCCCCTCAGGTACAGGGGACAGCGGATGTGGGGTTGATGTTGATGTCCTGTTTTGTTTGTTTTTGTGGCAAGTTAGGTCTGTCAGACCAGATTCAGCTGAGACCTACATACTAAGACTGGTCCCGCAGGACTATCAGTACATTTTCTCAGACAACTGATGTCTGGAGTCCCTGATTCTTTATATCAGGGCGCCTTGATTCACCACATCCAGGTTTAAAATGATAAATATCACATATTGACTTTTTACTCTTAATAATCTGTCTAGAAAATTGGAAAACAGAAAACATACGAATTAACCTGACCCTCACAGAACAGTCCGTCAGCTTTTAGACTTTAGTCTGTGTGTCTGTCAGTCTCTGTCTGTCCAACTGTCAGTCTCTTAATCTGTCTCTGTCTGTCTTGTCTCTCTCTCTCTTTTGTCTTTGTCCATATGTGTGTTCACTGTCTCTCTGTCGTATGTGTTTCTGTCTGTTTGCCTGGTCCTGCCCTGCTGGCCTGTTTACCTGTCTGTTGTCGTCTGCTGTGCTTGTCTACCTGCCAACCTGCCTGTCTGTCTCTACAATCACCAGAATACTGATAGTGCTGCTGACACCCTGACCTATCGATGTGTCCTGAAATTGTTGCTATCAGGTAAAGCCTTGCGTCAACATGTCCTCGTGCGTTTAATGGCTAAGACACGAGATCTGAGGCAAATACTAATTTGAACTAACTTGAAAAACAGTAACTGTTTCTGAGCTGAACTGCTGTTGAGGCAACAATGAAGAACCACCTGGAATCACCATAGCAACCGCACAAATTCCTTCTAACAACCACTTAGCAACACTGTAGCAAACATTCAGAACACCATAGCAACCACGTCTTCATTTCCTAGCAACCAGCAGGAAACACCTTCGAAAATTCCATTTTCGAACATCTGCCCAGTAACCACCCAGGTCACCATAACAACCTCCTAGCAACAAAGAGAAAGGACTTTATCATCTGAGCCTGCTAGCAACCACACACAACACCACAACACCAAAATGCCACAACAGTAGCAACAACAGAAACATTTGATTGGGATCTGACAACTATGTGACCCTGAGTAGGAAACTAGTGTCCAGCACCAGGTTGACTCCATATTACCTGAACTGCTTATATGTATTTTACATATGTATTTTACATATATATTGGTAGATGATGCCATCAACAGCTAAGTATCTAAATTCATACTGGTTTGGTGTAAAACACAAATATCCCCTACAATAAACTGGAATTTGGAGAAATAATTTTTACCTGACAGCAGCATTATGATTTTCTTCTTCATCTCTTCAGGCATCAGTGTCCATATTTTTATCTGATGTTCTCAGAGAGGACATCTTGTTCTCATTCTTTCTGCTTCTCATCAGCATTTTCCAGACAACCCAGAGTCAGAGAAAGGAAATTACCCCAAAGATGAGATTAGTACCGACTGAAATAGTCATTTGATTGTTGTCCTGTGTTATAAAAGTATTGAATCCCTGGTGGAGATGTGTAGGCCCCGACAACATCAGTCAGTGTTACAGGGACAGTAAATCAAAGCCACACAAAATGTTTTTGCTTCGTGTGAAGAAAATGAATAAGTTCTGATGGTTCACAAGTTGTAACATCGAAAAAGCAGAGTAATGGATGTTTGTCATCTTTAGTCCCTGTGCCTGGAGCTACAGAAACAGAAAACACCAAGTCGTCGTCATTTTTGAAAAGAAAACAAGAAACAAGAAACCAGTTTCATTTAAGTTGCATCTGTCTCTGGGTTGACCAGCTGCCAGTCCTAACAACTGACACATGAAGTCAAACACATGGTTTCATCAGCCAGCATCAGCTTTCTGCTCATGTAGCTGTGTCCAGAGTAAAACACACAAGGCCGAGGCAGATTTTTCTTTATGTAGATCTGAGCTTATAAAGTGTTGATTCATACCTCAGGTCCAGGTGAGATAAGTCACAAACTGAACTAAAGTCATTTAACACTGACTCACATGTCAAGTAGACATAGTCCAGAGACGACACATCAGTCCATAGACCTGTGATTATTCAAAAATACTTTGTGTATTTTCTGGACATAATTCACTTTAGAACAAAACTCTTCTGTGGCTGGTAATACATGAATTATTGTTACTGTCCCTTCAAACTGAAGTACTTGTTGACTCCACACTTGTTGTTTTGATTCATGTTTCTTTTGCCATCACCTTGTGTTGCTCTGATCATCTCTGGTATGTAAAGGGGAACCACAGGCCATTTTGGGTATGTGTGTATTTTATAGGGAAAAGGCTGGAAACCTGACCCTGTTGTTCTAACATATTCATTTATATTCCACATGGTCATTATATCCAAACACTGGACTGTTGTTCTACCTTTATTTATCAGTTGATGAATGGAAATGGATGCACGTCAGTAGTGCAGTAAAGTCAGTACTAGGATTCATTTGCTGTTTTTCAACTCAGACCATATTAAAATGTTGCATACAGGTTTGGTTTTAGAGAAACCAACCGTTCTGCTGTAGCTGGTCACTGAGCTCAATCCTGACCTTTTTACGCCTCATAGCCAAGAAGAGTGTCACCATGTTTTACCCCAGCTCCTCCTGCAGGTCCTCACAGTCTTTCTTACTTATATCCATAGGATTTCTTAAATTCTGCAGAGTTGGCTTCTCTAAGGAGTGAAGGAGCACTGGTTCAGGACTGAGGTCCTCCCAAATCTGACGTATGTTGAGTTTTTGTCAGTATTAAAAGCAAATGGTCAGACTCAAGATTCAGCAGTAACTATGAAACTTCATATTTGAACTGCTGTCTTTACCACAGTCCAGTCCAAAAGCCTGCATTACTGCACAGCACTTAGTACCACTAACCACCAGAGTGGCCACTTATGGGAAGTCCCCTGATCTGTGAAAGACCCAGTCATCACTGAACGTCAGACTGGACCAAACCCACCTCTACACCTTTGTGTTGGTGAGACTGCAAGTAACAATTCCAAGATCCTTTTCTGACCATACCACCAGGTACTGGTCTGTATGCACCACAGCAGGCCTGTTCTGGAGCTCACCCTCGTATTGCTTTTTCATACCAAAAGTAGAGTTGAGCTGGATTCACACTTCCCCATTAATAGGCTGCACAGCTGTGCCACAGCTTCACCAAGTGTGACAGGCTGTGAGGTCTTCTCCTTTCAAGTACCAACATCCAGTAGTTTATGCTGCCTGTCACCAACATCATTATGCTTTGGATAAATGTGGCCCGCAGCTCCAACAGGGACTACTCAGACCATTTTTGACGCCTTCTACCATCGAAAAGGGGCTCACAGAGGTGGGTTTCCTTTGACTTTGTCTCGGTCCTTTGGCTCTAGTCTGAGCTGGCACTAGAATGGCAGCTTGGTTTGAGACTGCTCTTGTTGAACATACACAAGTATTGTAAGCCTTGTGATTTAGAAAAGGAGACTTGTTGTGCTTGGTGAAAGCCTGAATGGTTGTGGTGAGACGGTGTTTGAGCCCAGTGAATGGCTGCAGCAGCTACGCGGATGAGATACGACAACATTTTAAGAAGGTGTGGGCTGAAGAGCAGTGGACCTGCACCGTTCATTGAATGATTCCACTGATAATAACCTGCCTGTCATCAGTACATACATGTAATGTTGTTGCTGTCTTCACTATGGCGGTCCTCTTATTAACACCTAGTTCCTTCTATCCTTTATTGTTACTATCATCCCGTAGAAACCCTGTTAACTTGGCAGTGTTAAAACTGAACGAGCAGGGCCTGTTGGACAAATTGAAAAACAGATGGTGGTATGACAAGGGAGAGTGCGGCATCGGGGGAGGGGACTCCAAGGTCAGATCACCGTAACCCCACCGGGTAACGACAGGCAATGGCACAACGGGGTAACCGGCAATAATCCACAACTTGAATAACAAGCATGAAACACTCTGACACCACTGAAACTGGAAACTGATGTTTGGAGTCTTTGACAGTTCTGGTAACACTTGATCCTTCCAAATTATTCACTTTGACCTAAAAGCCTTCAGCTTCCCACCTTCTGATCCAGGAGTTATTTTACTAAACACAACCCTCAGCAGAACCTTTTGGATGAGAGAACAAATTGAAAATGTGGGTGGATTCCAAAATCACAACCTGGAGCAGGTTTCACCAAATTTGTGCAAGCTGCATTTTGGAATCATGTCCTCTTCATTATTGGAATCAGATGTCATGCTTACTGACTGGGCACCAGTATTCAGCCGCCTTGTACGACATTTGTGAAAAGTAAATGTGAATAACGTCAGTTTTCTCAGTTTTTGGCTCAAATGAACCAAGTTTTTCTACTTTTCCCATATTTTGTGGCAAGGAAGAAGGACCACAAATGCAGGTGTAAAGGAATTTTGCAACAGAGGCGATAAGATAGATCCATAATCTGTACACAAGGTTCTATATAAATGCTTAATAAAAGCTTAATTGATTGATTGTCCACCAAATGAGGAAACCTCATCCAAACTGGACCTGGGTCAAATATCTCCTGTGGTCAGCGAGGTTTTGGTTTTGCACAGTGTCGACTCCTTCAGCCTCCTAGTTAGAACCTTTTCAGGTTTTTGGACATCAGCCTGAAGCAGTTTTCCTCAGTAACCATAAAGAACCCAGAGTGTTTTCAGCCTTTGCCGGTTACCCAAAGTGATATAGTAATACACATCTCGCACGTAGGGAGTCAGGTCAGACCAAGCTAGATGGAGTATTAACGCATATCACTTTGACGCTGACATTTTCCAAAACAGTTTTACGTGTGATTGTCTGTTTTTTGTTGTTGTTGTTGTTGTTGTTGTTGTTGTTGTTGTTGTTGTTGTTGAGGTGTTTGCTGTAGCAAACCACAGCATCTGTACTGCTAATACTAGTTTTGCTAAAATCGTTGCTGCCAGCGCTGCTGCTGCTGCCATTGCAGCCTGTTACTGTGCAGCTGAACAATAACATAAGATAACATGGAGGTGCATAATGTTATTTATGTTATTCCCACCCCCCACCCCCTTCCTCCCATGGTTCTTTGAAGAATCCCAGTAAACCTAGCAGTACTGAAGCTCAATGAACAAGCCGTCTTAGACAAGTTGAAAAACAAGTGGTGGTATGACAAGGGGGAGTGTGGACACAAGGACTCCGGCAGAAAGGTCAGTTCTTGAGGTCGCTCGGCCTGGACCCAAGGTCATGTGTTCATTTACCCTGTCCCCCCACTGCCCTCCCCCATCAGACCCTCACCCCAAAAACCCAAAGAACCTCAGCAGGTACACTTTGGAAGGGAAAGGTTTTTGCACATATTTTAGTGAAAAATATTGAAAAATATTTTATTTATTTGACGTTTCAGCTATTTTAACCTCTAAATCTTGATATTTTGCCAAAGAGTAGTTTCCTCAATTTAACTTTGTATGAGTGAAACTTAGTTTGACCAAAGTTAGTTTAGATGCAAATTTAGTTTTAACAGGTCGACATTTTCTGGAATATGTGTTTTCACTGGAGAGAATACCATTTCACAAAATGTCAACATTTTGAAATTCAGTGCATCCAACAAAACACCTGCTTTGTGTCTGCAGCCAGAACTTACGTTTGATTTGCTGAGGAACTTTTTGTTTTTCGAGTGTAACCCCATCCTGAAGGGCTGCTGGATCAAATCACTCAAATCACTTTTATTTTTTCTGATGACATGAAAACCCAGAGACTCCAATTTGTACTTAACACTTGAAAACTGAGTAGATTTTATTAACTCAGTTCCCACAGAAACTGTTCCAAGCTGCGTACATGCAGACTTCTTTTGGAGATAAGGGGTTTTCATGTCTCCAGGTCAGTAAAAATCCATCTTTTCTCTACTCAACCCTCCTTCTGTTCTCCAGAAAATCTGTGGTCAGCACAGCTCACTGGACGCAGCCGCAGACAGACTGAGGCTCTTTTAATCAAAGTTTCTGCTGCCTTGGCTTCTGCTTTTACATTTGCATTTTTAGTCTCAACAGCCGTTTCCAGGCTGATTTGTGCTCTGTCTAACGAGAGAAATGTCAAATCTGACCTGAAAGACAAGAAGAAAAAAAACAGATTTTAACACATCACATGTTAAAAAAATCTGATTTTAAAATGCAGATAGATTTTCATGGTTCTGTCTGGTTCTCTCTTGCTGCCTCTTTGTGTCTCTACCATTTTCTGTTTCTGGCTGCAAACCAAGTGAAGCTGAAGCCACTGACCACAGCTTCACCCTTCTTCCTCCTCCTCCTCCTCCTCCCACACACACAGACTCTGATGTTTCTGTCTCCAATCTGTCATGTACCTCCTGTTTTCCCTGAACTCGCTGTGCAACAGACCACGACTAACAAATCAGCTCATCAGTCGGTGTGTCGGCGAGGAGGAAAGACGATCGTAAAGTCAGACTGAAACTGTGACAAGACACGATTGTTGTGTTTGTGCCTTTAGCTTTTCTGGTTTGCCAATAACCAATAATACCAAGATCCCAGGCAGACAGACTTTTAAAATGCATTATAATATAATATAATACCATCAACCTTATTCCATGTCTCTGTTGTCGAGCAGTTTCTGTGCAGATTCTCAGCATCAGTGTGGACAAGTAAAGTTAAAAAACAACAACCTGAAAACTGTGTCTTTGTTCAGTTTTTTCTTACTTCATTTGCTCTGGACCGATTTGAGTCGACACTAATCGCAAATTAAAAACAGAGACATTCCTTTTGAAGGAATGCTGAGCCTTGGATTTCAGTCTGACTCTACAGAAGCTGATGAAGCTGTCCAACATGACAGGTTGGACAGGAAAGGCCTCGACTTCCCAACATGTTGTGCTGAAAAAAGGTTGACCATGAGTTTGCTTTGATTTTAACAGGCTGCATGCTACTGGATCAGAAAGTTAAGTCCAGACCAAAACCAAGTGATGCATGTTCCAGACAAACTGTTGTGACAAGCCAGAGCTCGACATCTGACTAAATTCTCCTTTTCTTTCAAATGATGTTTTTTAAAGGGTGTAACTGACAACTCGTTTGCTATGAGGTGAGAAGACAGACGTGATATTGTGCTGTGAACAATAGCAGAGAGGTTTTTTCATGCAGAGTAAAGTTTAGGTGCAGTCAACCTGTGAAACAGCAAACTGAAATGTGACTTGGGCACATTAAGAAGCCAATAAATTAAAACACTGTGTGTATAGAAAAGTTTTTGCTGTGTTTTCCCTCCTGTTTTCTGTGCATGACACTGCATGTGACGGGTTTAAATCTGGATCATCAAAGGCTGTGATCCAAGGCACAGACCAATGTTGTTCCCTGCTCCAGTGAGAGGTTCACTTCTGTCATGGACCTTTGACTTTCTACCAAAGCTCCAGATGTTTTATAACACAGCTGTTCATCCTCCGTACTGATTGAACTGAAGGCTGATCCACGTCATTGAGGATGAGATAACTTGTATTTCA
Organism: Mastacembelus armatus; assembly: GCF_900324485.2. Taxonomy (NCBI): domain Eukaryota; kingdom Metazoa; phylum Chordata; class Actinopteri; order Synbranchiformes; family Mastacembelidae; genus Mastacembelus; species Mastacembelus armatus. The sequence goes on along the minus strand of NC_046646.1, from coordinate 24,713,163 downwards.
CTGGCTCATGTTGCCTCTAATCACAGCCTTTGTGTCGTTACACAGATGGTACTTGGCTTTAGCTCTGGGATTTTACTCAGTTTAACCTTTAGAGGAATGAATGATGATGACCGTCCGCACCGTGATTGGTTGTCCCTGACCCCACCTCTCTGTGCTGACAGGACAAGACGAGCGCGCTCAGCCTGAGCAACGTGGCCGGAGTGTTTTACATTCTGATTGGAGGGCTGGGGCTGGCCATGCTCGTGGCCCTGGTCGAATTCTGCTACAAGTCCCGGATCGAGTCCAGAAGGATGAAGGTGAGTCCAGTCTGGTCAGCTGTGTCGCTAAAAGCTTAAACTTACATTTTTACAGATATGTGATTAGAGAGAATATGGTAATTGTAAATCCAGTGACCGTGTTGCAGGAGAAATTAAATCTCTTCCTGAAGCTGAGACGTGAGCTACATGACTGACTGGGACAAACTGTACAGCACGCAGCCTCCAGTCCAACGTTAGCATTAGCTGCCTAACGAGTAAATGTCAGTAGAAAGCTCCGATTTAACGCTGCAACAAACACCTATTTTAACAACCGACTAGTCTGTCAGTTGTTTACGATCATTCGATTTAGATTTTTAATATAGAAATTAATAAAAATGTAAGTTTTTCAACATCTTATCGTCAAAATATGAGCCTTAAACAATGAGTTTACCTCATGTAGTAAAAACATAAAACCAGCTCTAGTTATTTTTATGTGATGACATTTAAAAAGATCCTAAATTTCATTTTATTAAAAAAGGCATTTGTTTAGCAGAATTTCACACTTGGCTCCAAAGCGATTGGAGCATTAACCCTAAAGGAGCCACGTCTGAGCTGTCTGAGGAACATGGACTAGACTTTGGTCCTAAGAGCTCCCCTGTGAAGAGTCCGCACAGTGTTGAGGTACGTTCTCTTGTGCTTCGCTGCTACAAGAGAACGTACTGTAGAGTCTGTCGAAGTATCAATAACATAAATAAATGATGTTATTGATTATTAGTCCAGGTGCTGCGGTGCTCCTTCATGTGAGCAGATCCGCCTCTGCAGCAGGTGACCGTGGTGTAACCCTGCTCTGCTCCATCTGCTCTGACTGATGAAACGTTGTGTCACTGCTGCCTTCAGCCCTTTGTGTGCAGCTGCACATGTGAAGAGAATAACAACAGTCCAGCAGAGAGGAGAGAAACAGAGTGGTGCTTCTGCTCTGGAGAAATCGGCTCTAATGACTTGTTTGTTCCCTCTGAGCAGCCCATCAAAGCCTCAGAGCAAACCACCACAGTCTGTAATGAGGCGCCGCAGTTTCATCACAGACACAAGTTGGTGATAAAGACGAGCTTGATAGCGGCGTGTCAGATCAGCAGCGTTAAGTCGTGAACTTTAATTGGCAGAAATGTTGGTGCTCCTGTCCTGTGGCTGCTGTCAGTCTGCTTGACAAAGAGCTTCTTTAAAGCAGGACAGACAAAACGTCCTGGTTATGAAGGACACAACTCGTTTAGTTCTCTGCTGAACCCGAAATATTTACATCTGAGCAGAGTTGGCACGTTTTCGACTTCAGCCATTAGTGAACAGTAACTTATTTAGATGAAACTGTCATCCAGAGTAAACACTAAACCCCCTTTTTGATGTAACCATTATGTTAATAACATTAAATAATAATTTGATGCCTTATTGAGGGAAGTCACTGTTACTACAGTCACTGCATTGGTATAGACTCAATATATAAATGGAGCTTTTTATATGGTTTTTCCAACCACCACTTTGTCCCATCCAGGTCTCCGTAGTTCACGTCATAGCTTCAGGAAACAGGACGGCATGGGAGGGGCAAAGAGTGGGAGGGAGGGGCTTAGTTTGGACTCCTCAGACCCTCTAGAGCAGAGGTGGGCACTGAGGGCCAGATCCTGATACCTGGGTCAGGTGTGTTCTGCCAATCAGAAGCTGGAAAGTACCAATTCCTTTTGTCTTCCCCCACTTCCACCCTCATCTGAGATGGTATCCTCCAGCTTGTGATTGGCTGAACACACCTGACCCAGGTATCAGCATTGGTTAGTGCAGGGATATTTGGAAAACAAGCAGGACAGTGGCCCTTGAGGCCCAGGATTGCCCAGCCCTGCTCGAGAGCCTGAGAAATAAATCAGTAAATTCACCTTTGAACTCACCTGCTCTTTACAGACAACAGCTGTAGCGTGTATCTAATAATCAGTGTCTCCCAGGAAAACAAGACATGATGCAAACGCATAGTGAGCAGCATGTTTGTATTAGCGATGGTTCTTAACCAAAGTGAATGTCTGCTGGTAGTTTGTGGTGGTAGCATGCTAACGTTTGCTAATTAGCAGCTGAGGCTGATGGGAATTCCTTCACTTTGCAGATATTTATTGATTCACTCCAATATCAGACACATCGAAACATTGATCTAATGATGACGTCATAACGTGATGACACTCCCAGAGGCCTGAGCTCTACTTTGTGTGCTAATTAGAAAATGTTGTCATGCTAACATGCTAAATTAAGAGTGTGATAATGGGGAACACGTTGTTAGCGTGTTAGCATGGCTGTAGGCTCTTCTCTTTACAATTTATTTATTTTAAAAGAGATAACAGATCAGATGTAACTTCTTTGTTTTTTGTCCCAAATAGCTCAGTAGATTCATATTATTGACTGTCCCGTGGAGGAAGGGTTGGCCCCTGACACCTGTGTCCATTCACTGTGAGAGAGCAGGTCTTGTTTCTTACAGACCTGCTGTGATGCTGGAACAGGTGGCTGTTGTGCCTGCAGGCGGCACTGACAGGGATAAATGCTGGACTGTGGTTCGGAGTGAGCGCGATAGACGAGAGACCTAAAAAGTGAGCGAGCTGTGATTCAGCCAGTGTTTACAGGCTGTTTACAGGCTGTTAACGTGCTGCCGAGGTGAAAGCAGGAGGGAGAGAAGTGTTTGACTGTGTTGTTCAGATGAGGCAGCGCTCGCTCCGAGCTGTTGTAAGTGCCACAGCCGCCCCAGTAAATGAATAAACCTGGGATTTGTTTGTTCCAATCTGCCTGACGACTGTTGATGCCAGGTTGCAAACAGCGAGGGAGCGTGGGAGCCTCAGAGGCCCGATACAGGATATTAACTCTGGATCCACATCATTAGCTTCACTGAGACAGAGAGAGAGCATTACTCTGCCACTGAAAAACAACTTTTACTGTTATTACAATTGGGAACGATGCGTATCTGCACGTCCAAGACTGTTTGTCAGAAAAACCTTCAGATTAACCACATTTACATTTACAGACAGGATGCACCAGCTGAAACTGGTAAACCTGGAAACTTTCTGAAAGACACTTTGAAAACCTGATTTTGACCCAGAAAGATTCCAAACTCAGTGTGGAAACATTGGAGGTTTATTTTTTTGACTGCAGCAGCTGATTCACCTGATAAATGAACATTGATTCTAACGTGTTTGTTTCTGCTGAACCCACAGCTCCCTGGATTTCTTCTGAACAGGCTGCTTTCCTCCTCTGTGTTGCAGGAGCTTATCGACGCCGCCATGATGAGCTCCAGCCTCGGTGGGATGGGGGGCGGAGCAGCAGGAGGAGAAGTGGGCGTGGTGATGGCGGGCGGTTTGGGAGGAGCAGCGTCCGGGCTCGGAGGCGAGAACGGCCGCGTGGTGGCGCACGATTTTCCAAAAGCCGGAACTCAGGGTTTACCCTGCATGGGTAAGGCAGCCAGCCTGGGACTGTCCACAGGCATGTGATCAAAACCGAGGCTCCTGATTGGACAGGACGCTCCTTTCTGTCTGTCTACCTGTCTGTAAGGAAGGTAAGGAGAAATATTGATGAGTGGGAAGGGAGAGAGAGGAGGTAGACAGAGATGAGGAGTTAAAGAGGAATGAGAGGAAGAAGGAGGAGGAGAGATGAGAAAGGACAGAAAGCAAAGAGGCAAAATTAAAGAAGGGAAAAGGAGAAGACGAGGGAAGGAACAGAGAGAACAAAGATGGTGTAGGGAGAAAGAGATGGAGAAAGGAGAGAAGAAAGAAGGAGCAGAGAAGGAGGAAAGAGGAGGTGTGGGAGCAAAGGAAAAGATGATGAGAAATGATAAAGAAGAAATGGAGGATGGAGAGAAGTGTGAAAGGGCCCAGTGTTCACTGAAGACATGACGGTGGAGGGTCTCAGTTATGAGACGACTTAAAATGTGCAGGATTTTTAAAATGTCTTCAGTCTTTGTTCATTTAACAAACACATTTAGCTCAATAATGTAGAGAAAAATGAACCGATTCATTTGGCATAATCACACACACACACACACACACACACACGGCCTCATGTTGGTGTGTCTTGGAAGAGGAATTACACCAAATCAACACTATATATGTTTTTTTAAATGCACTGACACTGAATTACTTTGAGATTTAAGACATTTTTAAAAAGCAGATGATTCTCTGGCAACTTCTGGACCATTTTAATCCCCGTCATCTCTTTAATATGAGATCCTCCAACTTCTTCTTCTGCTGAATGCAGTGTATTAGAACAAGAAGTAAGGAAAAGGGACAGAGAAGAAGGGAGAGACGAGGAGAAAAGGGGGAAGGAAAAAGGACATGAAATGGAGGAAAGAAGGGAAACGAAAGTCAAAATAGAAAAAGTCTAAAATATTTCTCACCTGAAGAAGAACAGACGACGTTCGACAGGCAGACAGACGGATGAGTGTTCCTGTTCACTGTGAATGAACACAACAGAACTCTGATGAACAGAGAGCACCTGAACACAGCACCTGGACTGAAATGAATCAAAGCAGCTCCTGTAAGACGAGCTCTGGGCTCCTGATACTTTACTTTTTCTACGAGCGCGTCTTAAACTACAAACATCCTGTGGTGCAATAACAGAACCTGGGGGGGATTTGTTTTTTTACAGACTGAATTAACTCACCCTGGGTTCTTTTCCTCACTGCTCCTCTTCCTCCAGTCCAACACTGAGAACATCACGTGAAAAGCCACTTTCTTTCCGGAGGGTTCAGACGTCAGCGCATGTCAACGTTTTCAATCTTCGTACCGCAAAACACGGACGAACACTCGTACTGGCCATGGCGTTCAGGAGAACACCTGCTCGCCTCACAACACAGGTGACGGTTCGAGGTCTTCAAGGGTCTGAGCTGTTCAATCCAGTCTGGAAAACAAACAAATTAATAAATCCCTCTCACAGAATCCTCATGTCCATGGTCTTCACGCCCACAAACCACTGAGTTCACACTGAAACTAAAAAGGCAGGAACAAGCACCTTTGCTCCAACAATAAATCAAACACTTAGCTGCAAATAAATTCTGGGGAGGAGCGTTAAAGAGAAAAGGTCTTATCAGAAAATCCAGCCCACAGGAAACCTGAGGCAAGAGTTTCTCTGTATGTGAATCTGTGCAAGAACTTCTTGAATTTCACAGTGTTATTCACTTACACTGCCCAAAGCTGTTTATAGACAAATAGATCTGAATTACTGATCAGACTGACGAGTCCTACATGGGATAAAAAGACTGGGTCCGACACAGGGTTCCTAATAAACCGACTGGGTCTGAAACGGGGTTCCTAAAAAACTGACTGGGTCCGACACAAGTGTTCCTAATAAACCGACTGGGTGCAACATGGGGTTCCTAAAAAACCGACTGGGTCAGACACGGGGTTCCTAATAAATGGACCACTGAGTGCAGTGGTGACAGTGGACTCACTCTCACTTGTACATCCGGTCCCAGAGGAGCCACAGGATCTAGGGCGGGGTTGTGGTGCAGACATCATCCTCAGCCACGTTCCCAGCTCCTCCTGAGGGGACAAAGATACTTATTCTGTTGTTCTCCATGATAAATGCTTGTAAATTGTTACCAAGGTCTTCGTCACATTCAATCAGAACAAAACGGTGCAAATAAAAGAAGCACAGGCAGATTAGAGAACATGTGCAGCACTTTATCCTAATGTAACCCACGTCCCATACAGCAGAGAAAACCACCAGCTGTTCTGGGCGTCGTGCTGTTTACACTCCGACTTTCATTTCCATGAATTTTGCTTTAAACTTGATGTTCCCTGAGCCACATATTTAATAAAGTTAAGCCGATCCAGAACGTGACGCTTACTGCTCTACCCTGTGGTGTTCTGCTGATCTGCTGATTAAAATGCCGGCGACCGGCTGTGACGGCTGCTGTGTTTTACACATTTCCTCTGAATTTCTGGACCGAACACATGACGGTGAAACTTTTTATACTCGGACTGAAGAAAAATCAGGAAAAACATGTTCACGTTTGTATCATATGAATGATCTATGTGCCCAGCTAAACCTGTTTGTCTAAAACCTTCTTTCTAAGTGATCTATGAGTTTCTAATCTTTCGATGGTGAGATCTGTTACAATATTTAATAAAAACTCTTACATGATCCTGACTTTGGTACTTTTTCCATATCTCACGTGTCAACTTCAACAGCAGATACATTTTGAAGTAATTTGTTGATGCAGGACGTGGACGGTTAAATCAGATTTAGTCTCCAGCTCGACAAGATCTTTTTAAACTCTTTATCTGGAGACTCTTCAGAGTAAACTCTCCTCTATGGGCTCCGATATCTGAGAGTGTGAGCTCCAGTGTAATTATCTGCTGTTATCTGGCATGACCAATTGGTGGAAATGACACTTCAGCCTGCAGACAGATGTAACATCTGGCTGAGCCTCCGTAGAGACGGTTCAAACTCCTGCTCACGTCTGTCAATAGAAAAACACTGGTGAGGAAATTAGGCAGCAGGAGAACTTCTGATGGGCCCCACTCCAAAATCCACTTTAGACACGACTGACGGGGAAATTTAGACAGATCAGACAAAAAGTGGGAGGCTGGAGCGGCTCGGTCTGTCGTCACAACAACATACGATTAACATTTTTTCTGAGACTACATTTCAGCAAGACAAGGTCAGGAAAAGCAGTTTTGTCTCTGAAACATTATTGGTCCCATTCAAACACTTTCATCTGCAGAAACGTCTTAGCTGTAACCTCGACGCCTAATAACTGTTTTGCATTAGACACCCGAACTAAACACGACACTTCACTGTCCCACTGTCCCTACAGACACCTGAAGCAGCCGTGAGGATTGTTGAACCTGTGAAAAGCAGAGGATCCTGGAGGCTTCAGGCAGGTTTTAACCCTCAGAAGTGGCTCGACGACACGTTTTACCAAACAAAGTTTAAGATGAACTTGACTGTGTTTTAATGGATGAAAGGTTTTTAACGTTACAGACAAACAGGAAGCTTTTTCCAACAATTAGCTTTGTACTGGAAGGTTCAATAAATGAACACCTTTGTCTTTGCCTCTGCTTCTGCTCAGTCTCCTGTGTCTCCTTCACCCTTTATCTCTTTGCTTTATCGATCCATCCTTTGATGCAATGTCTTAATTTCCACTTCCCTCTCTCCTGCACCACAGCTCTGTCTTCATCACACTTAAAGCCCCTCTTCCTGCCCCATTCTGGCTCTTTCCATCCGTTTCTTTTCATTAGCTTCAGATGTTTTCTGGGCTCCCTGGACCTTTCATCGAACGGACTATTGTCCTGCAGGGACATCATATCATGCAACGCCTCATTACTCTACTGCTGTGGGGGAGGACGAGACAGATGGGGTCGGCATAAAGCTGTCAATTAGCCCCGGAAAGGCCCTGATTAGGAGTTTGTGGCCCATTACCTTCCACTGCTCGCCCTCTTGGAAACCTCCAGAAGACCGGCGATGAGGAGGAGGAGGAGGAGGACTGGGTCCCTGAGGGTTCCTGACAACACACCAGGCCAGACTCCACTGTGGAGAAACAGAAAAGTTTGAAATGAGATGGAGCAGCTCTGACAAACTTCAGCACAGGAAGGAAGATTGAGGCTCTGTCTCACACACACACATTAACAAACACACACACACACACACACACACACACACATTAACACACACACACACACATTAACACACACACACACACATTAACAAACACACGCACACACACACACATTAACACACACACACACACATTAACACACACACACACACACACATTAACAAACACACGCACACATTAACAAACACACACACAAGCCATACATGCACACACACACAAACACACACACAAGGTTTCATCCACCACAAGCTGCAGCATGAAGCTCTGCTTTGTGTTCAACTTCTGATTTCTGAAGGAATTATGGGAAAACATCTGATGAGGAGTCAGATGAGAAGAAAAGTGGTTCCACTACCACATTGTGTTTGTGAGCAGCCGGTTCAACCTCTCAGAGAGGATTATGGGGGTTTTAAATGACCATCAAACATGGACACACTGTGCAGACAGAGGAGCCAAGATGATTGGCTGGAATTAATGACAGCCAGTTAAAGCGTGTAATATGTAATTATGGCTTTGGGCTTTGAGTGACAGCAGCGCTCCATCATCATCATCATCATCATCATCATCATCATCTGTTGGACACATCAGGTTAGCCTGTAGTCATGTGACTGCAGCCTCCTTCCATCAGCCAGAGGAACTGGTGAGAGTCAGTACTGAGCTACATGTGTTTTATCAGCCCCAGTGGTGGAACTACAGCTGAGACATGTCCACAGAGACTCAGGGCTGAAACTCCTGCCCAAACCACCAGAGTCCATCTCTCTAGACCTTCTGACTTTAGTTTCTTCCTCCTGAGCCTGTCGGTAAATCTGTAAGAACTCTTCATTAAAGCAGCTGCTCACTTTGACCAGACAGGAGGAAATACGGCATTTGTCCACATTGGTCTTTAGTGAGTATTAGTGGCAGCAGGACGTGGGACTGAGTCGGAAAACACCACAGCGGGTGTGTCCATGGGGGGTTTTGCAGTCTGGACACAGTGGAGCTCTGGGGCCGACAGCAGCTCAGTATCAGTGACGATGAGCTGAGTTCAGGTGCTGCAGCCCTGAAAAGATTTGTGTAAAACCTGGGACTCCTCATCATCAGCTGCTGAATATTCGTGAATATGAGGTGAATCCAGGTAAAGATCTGTCCCCCAGTTACCAACAGCACGAGGCACAAACAGGAAGACAAGTGGAGGAATTTAAAGCTTCAGCTGTAAAGTGTTTCAAACAGCTGCAGCTCAGTAAGGTTCTTTGGAAGGAGACGCCAATGTAGTCACAGTGACACCAGGTGGACACACACAACATCTGCACACACACTGTGCATCACTTCATCACCGGTTTATTCTCCTCTGTGACCCGAACCTCCAGCTGCACCCTGATAACCAGACGTGTCAGAGCAGGACCCGGCTCCAGACTTAAACACAGTAGAAACGGCTCCTGGGTCCAGCGAACTGTGGCAGACCTCCAGAGTCCAGACTGGTCAGTTTGTGTCAGGAGACGTTCAGAGACGTCCTGCTCACACTTAAGACACTGAGCTCAGGAAAAGCACATTTAAGACCAATGACAAACAAACCAAAACCATCACGAACAGGCAGAAAATGCCCTGCGGTACAAAACTATCCAAAATACCACCAAGACCCAAAAATAATCGACAACATTTACTACAGAGACAAAAACTAAAAAAGAAAATAAGGAGAGATGCAAACATCCAGAAAAACAAGGAAAAGACACACGAAGCAGCAGAATGACCAGAAACCATCACAACATCACGGCTGTTAAATTTGGGTCACCACCACCTGCGGCTCAGCAGAACCTCTACCCACAATGCACAGGGACACGTCTCACCTGAGCGCAGCCCCGCGAACCGTCCTGCGTCCATTTACCGGCGCCCGGTCCAACAGCGTCAGACGGAACATCCACGGGCCGAGAGCGGGTCACTCAGAATCCAGACCGGACGGCAACGACATCCAGGCCTGAAACGCGAACTGCGTCCACCTGAGTCACCTTCAGTTTCTTCCTCTCTGGTTTTATTTAAGGCGCGTTACCGCCACCTACTGTTGTGGAGTAATTCCCCCAAACAAGACTCAAAAAACGACTGTAGCACTCATTACAAATAATAACATCAACAATAAGAATTATTATCTTTTCAATTTAAAACATACGTTTTATTTTTTAGCAGATTTGAAATGACTAATATCCACTTTGTCAATAAATTCATTTCTCGCTGATTTCAAAAGTACAAAAAAACAAATAATCCTCAGATAGTTCAAACTACAGAATAACCATCAGTCCATTATTGAAATGATCTGAGAGCATCAAAAATAAAAATGTTTCTCTGAAAACATAAAGTGTTTACAGGTAAATAAAACTCAACCTGAGATTTTGCGTTTTGTTTGAGCAGTTTCACCGTAAAACCACATAGTTTGAATAAACCCTGAACATAACACGGCATGTTTACGTTTCTTCTGTCTGCCAGAATTTGGTCATTTCAACTAGTAAAAACCTGTTACAGATGTGGGATCAGAACATTAAAGTCACATTATTGTGCTGTTCAGACATTTCACGTTGATGCTTGAGCCAAATTCCTAATAAACAGACTGGGTCTGACACAGGGGTTCCTAATAAACTGACCTGTTTGCACCCAACAGTAAATAACAACTGATTTAAAGCTGGGACGGAAACTGACGGACGCTCATGCACAGCACATGTGATCTGTGGTGAATCTGCTCAAACCCAGTGGGACCAGTTTGTTCCTCTGAGCTTCACGAGCACAAACGTCTTCAGCAGCAGGAACAGACACTGGTCATCATTCAGCGTATCATCGACTCAGCCTCACAGGAGAGTCTTAAAGTAAAACTGATGGTTAGAAATAAGTAAACTAATGTCTGTGAATCTGCAAATCAAATGTGATATTTGATAAATGATTTTTAAAAATCTGATCAGCTCAGTTAAAAATGTTGTTTTTAAGGAATCAACATAAAAATGCTCCTGATGTTGTAAATATTCTGTAAAACCTGATGAGCGTTTTGTTGGACATAAGTCAGAGGACACGCTGAATATCAGACCGTTTGTCGTCCGGCTGCTTCATAGACTCCAGCCTCAGCACAGAGGAAATCAACAACAAAACACAAGCGAAGACGTCTCACTCTGCTCGTATTTCCAAGAACCAGGAGCAGCAAAAGTCAAAGGTTGTTCCAACGATAAGTTTCTTCAAAAGCAAAGTCTGGTTTCTTTGACTTCAGGGTCTCTGGTTTGACGGTGGCTCATAAATCCTCAAATCCTTCATTTGTGGTGTAAATTCAACAAAAACGTGAGAACAGTAACTTACTGAAGATATTAATGGCCATTAACAATGTGCGTAAAGTGCTTTGGAAATGACTTTGAGATGTTAAACTGAATTAAAAAAACAAATGAGTGTTTTTCCAGATTGTACGTTTTCTTTCTGTCGACAACCCAAACATTAAAACCACCAATAAACTAAATATATCTGACGTCTATCAAGAAGAAATACGCAAATATTTGATTAGGAATGAAAAACATGGCCCACAGGAGTTTGCATCTCTCAAAGCATCATGGGAAGTGTAGTTACAACATTATCAGTATCAGTATCACTGTTGTCATCAGCTCCAGTGACTGTAACCACAGTACAGTTTCATCTGATCCGCCCAGCTCTCTGCTCTCGAGTTACGCTGCCGTGTCTCAGTTATTCTGCAGCTCATCACTTATTTAGAGCTGAGCCCATCAGAACAGGTTTTAGCCTCAGGGATGGAAAGTCAAAGTACAGAGTCTGAACTGCTCCCAGTAAAACCACACTGAGTAACACCAGACGCACCCTGTTAATCCCACATAAAGAAAATATTTTGATTGAAGGAAGCTGCTTATTAAAGATACGTTTTGAACCGTAGAGCAGATGATAATGACCAGAGGCCACAGGTATTTATCAGCTGAATGACTGAACTATGGCTCTTCAGCCCTTTTGATTCTCTGTGGTGGTTTCTGAGCTGGTGTCGGCGTGTTCGGCTACATGGGATGTGTTTGGTGTGAAAGCTGATGGACCTCAGTGCTGAAATATCGTCAAACCAGAGGCCCGAGTCTTTAAAAAGTGCACAAGATCTACAGTATCAGTCAGAGCGAGGAATAAAGTCCAGAAACCCAAACCTGCGTCTCCATCCTCCTCCAGCCCTTTCAGCTGATGATGAAGACTCTCGGGCCTTCCTCTCTCATGGGAGGAAGACTCTCGATCACCACGTTGTCCATCAGTCCGTATTTATCCTCTTTCTTAGTCCACCTTCCTCCTGCTCGTCCATTGGGTGAAATCTCCTCTGTGCACCCGTCCATCTCCACCGGCTGAGACAGCTGATTGGTCAGCTGCTTCATCGTCACCTGCGTTAAGAGACAGAGAAGAATTTGCCACCGAGCTGTAACAAACATCTGTTCCACATTTATCCGATGTGGAGGGGAGGGTCCACTGACCTGCAGGTCTCTGAACAGGTGCAGCATGGTCACGCCCACCACAATGACCAGAAAGGATCCCAGCGTCGTGACCACGTCCACGGCCACCATGCTCCTCCACTCCTGGAAGAGGATGATGGAGGTGGACAGAACCACGGAGGTGAAGAGGACGTAGTAAATGGGGTAGACGAGCAGGGTGTTGAAGGTGTCCAGGGACTTGTTCAGGTAGTTCACCTGCAGGCAGCGACATGGAGAACTTCAGTTTATTTATTCTGAAAATGATCGACCAACTCTGCAGTTTCCCTCAGTTCAAACGTTACATCACCATCACCTCATCTTATTTTTGTTCTGAACACATCTCATTAGCAGGAACAAGCTCATCTGTAAACTCAGACTGTTTGTCTGTCGTGGCTTCACACATCTCAAGCAAAAGCAGAAACAAAACATTGCAGCTCACCTGAATTACCACCGAGACGATGAGAGTTAGCAGCAGGATCCAGGTGAGAGGGTTAGCAAGAACTGAAGCATCATAAGCCACTAACCAGACGGAGAAGAGGGTTAATTTTCCAAATGTCTCTCAGCACAGATGAAACGTGCTGGTGCAGATAAACATCTAAATATTCAGCTAAAACTCTGCACTGTCTCTGATTAGACCATAATTAGTGGTTTTACTTATTACAGAGCAGACTTGATGTGACTGACTAAAAAATGTTTTAATCCATTTTTATCATGTTTCTTATCAGCACGACATCAAACTTCATCAAACAAAATGAAGAAATAAAACATTCCTGTCTTTCATTTTTCGCTAAGCTCCATTTTGCTCGTCTCACCGGTGCTGATGACGATGGCGAGACCTTTGACGGAGGAGACGGTGAAGGCTCCGAGCAGCGAGCAGATGCTGATGTAGACGAGGATGTTGGATCGGCCGAACCGAGGACAGAAGTACAGCACGAGCACGGCGCACAACAGCAGCACTGCAGACGCGTACACCAGGAAACCTGCGGCACAAACACACGTTCTTTAAACTCTTCACTCTGTTTCTGGGCCCACAGAATATGCTCAGACCGTCCTCACACACAGACGGATCAAGACAATCAATCAGAAATATCATAGAACTCTTCTACACTTTCCATGTGTCAGTGATAATAAAAGGATTTCCTGTTTTTGGACCACGTCACATGACAAACACGGAGGTTTGACCACTACACTTAAATCACTTCAGAGCCCAGCGGCGTTCCCGGACTTTGTCCTGCTCTCACCGGGCTCCAGCAGCTTATTGGTCATGTCTTGCAGTGATGTCACTTCCTTTTCCTCTGGGGCGTGGATGACCAACAGCACGCTTCCCAGCACGCACAGGATGCAGCCGAGCTTCCCCACCACGTTCAACGCCTCCCCCAGCAGGTAAGAGGACAGAACTGCACTGAAACGCACAGCAGAAGTCGTTAAACCAGAGCGACGTTTAGCTGCAGGTAGTTTGTGACCACGACGTGCAGCTAAGCTGAAACCTGAGCAGGAATCGAGATGTACCTGATGAGGACGCTCAGAGCTCCCAGCGGCGTCACCAGCGTGGCCGGAGCAAACATGTAGGCGACAAAGTTACAGGCCTCCCCTGCTCCCACTGCAGAGACAGAACAGCCACAAACCACATGGTAACGTGTCGTCTCACTGCTTTACACAAGATTATCTCCTTCTGTTCGTCCTGCAACTTTATTCTCTGACAACTTACTGGTTAACAGGCCTCCCCACCACAGCCAGTCCTTCAGGTACCCATGACCTCCATCACCTACACACACACACACACACACACACACACACACAACATCATATCTTTGTATCTAATGACAGAAAACATTTATTCATTTCCAGACTAAGAGGCAATTATGTGCCTGTTGCAAGATTCAAGCAGGAGTGAGACCTCTGTAAAAACATCAGCCCCACTCACCTGCTCTGGTGTGTCCGGTGCTGGCCAATCGGAGCAGAGCTTTCTTCTTGAGAATGACACTCCCACCAATCAGGAAGGCCGACATCAGAGCTAGAGTCAGGCCCAGCCAGAGGTTGTAGCTGGTGTTTGTCTGCACATCTGGGGACAAACAGTCAGAGTGTGTGTCTCCGAGGCTGAGACCCTGCAGTCTGTGTGTTCAGAGACTTTATGAGACCAGAAAAACTAATTTACCAAAGGACTTTCAAAGACAACAAGACGCTGGAGTTTCCCTCCCACTGATGTTTCCACAGTGGCAACAAACCCAACCAGCCGTTCTCAGATCCAGCCTGGTCCACTGGGGTATTAAGAGTTATTCCTGGAAACATGACGTCTCCTACCTCAACAAGACGGGGAGATTTACAGAAACCCTTAAAGTACTCCCTGACAGCAGGTGACACCAAAACACATCCATCAGGACCAAACCCGTTCTCGCTGCAGCGCCGAGCTCAACACATCCTGTGTTATTTATACCGTGTGCTAACGAGCTGCGTCACCCCCTCCACCCACGAGACTACCTGGAACAAGTTTGGCCTCCTGGAAGTTTGGTTTCAGGAACTCATCCCCGAACAAAGAACAATGGAAACAAAAGCAGAAGCAGATGCAAATGACCAGTGGCTAAGTTCCTGTAGGTGTGAAGACCTAATCTGTACATTCTTTCAACTATCATTTAATCAGCTTTGGAGCAGCAGTGGAAAAAAGGCCCCAGTTCCTCTTTGCCCTGTAAACATGTTTCATATTTCAGAGCATTTTATGTTAAAGGTTTAAATAAACACAATTAAACTGCAGCCTGGAAGCAGAAGGTAAAGCCTGAACTTTGACCCTAAACGAAGACCCTCCCTGCGGGTGCGTGTGCGTGTGTGCGGGTGCGTGTGTGTGTGTGTGTGTGTGTACCTGCTGCCTGAGTGCTGGTGTTCACCTGTGTGTAGAACTGGGTTTGACCTCCTGTCACCAAACACAGCGCAGACTGAGAGCCGCACCACAGCTTCACCACAGAGCCTGCAGAGACACAGCATGGAAACCAGTCAGGCATTCGCTCAAACCAGTTTGTTTCCTGTCCACTCAGGTCCCAGGGAGGCGTCGGGCCACCACTGGTCTCCAGAACAGCTGAGACTCTCTGAGCATCTGGAGGTTTTATTACAGTAAAACTAAACTTTAACCTCTGGGATCATCTGGATTCACTGGACGATCAGAGCAGTGAAGGATCAGCTGGATCAACGTGGAGCTGAGGAACAGACTAACAAAGTCTGAACCAATTGTCCTGGTTTGTTTGATTCCCCACTGTCAGATGACAACAGGAAACACACTTTGTTCATGTCTGATGCCGACGACAAACTACACGACACAAAAATCATGACTGGCTTCAGGTTAGCTGTTTGCCGACTGAACATGAGTTTCCTGAGTGTTTGCTGATCCAGTTTCTGTCTCCCTGATTAAACACTCGGTCTGTGTGCAGACTTGTGCAATACTGGTCCGACCGCTGTGCCGATCAGAGTAACATGAGAGCGCTAAGACGACCAGGCCGAGCAGTTTGATGTTTACACTGTACACAGGCCACCACAGCACCGTGCTGCGCTTTGGACAGAGAATATTGCTCCTGTCGCAGAACACTTCAGCCTAAAACCTGAAGAGACGTCCCCAGTGAGGCCTGAGCCAGAACCACTGAACTCAGATGGGCCTGTGGACTAATCCTGATCAGGGTTTCCATTTCTTCAGTGGTACCATATTTACGTCACAGATCACACCCCACCCTGAAAGCTCGGCCACACTTCAGGCTGGAAACCTGGTCCCTGTCAGACCAACGTCAAACATGCTGTCGCTGCTTTTTGTCAAATTTCTGCAGCAGAAACCCCAAGAAGACCTAAACCTGCAGTGACCCTGAAGCTCCTCCAGAACTGACCCCAGTTTTATTTTCTGCCAAACGTCCTGTACTCTGAAGAATCACATACACTACTCACAAAAAGTTAGGGATATATGACTTTTTCAGAATTTCAGAATGCACCTAAAATGCACTATAACCTTTACAGCTGAACTTAATTTGACTTTCTCTGAACCGTTGAATGCACATGTCCAACTGTTCAGTGTTTCAGTACTTACTGCATAACATGCTGTTCTCTAACAAGGTGATTCACCACGAAAATCACTACAAGTGTCTGATCCATGACCATCGACCAGTAAATGTTCTGGTTCAATGACAGTTTGTATTTAAACAGTCTGACATCATCAGACCAAGAAACAAGAAACCAAGTTATTGAGACACTGACATTTTTGGTTAATACCCACCACTGTTGTTAGCTTTTGTTTCAATAAACTGTTTGAGATGAAGAAATTACATACTTCTACTTAAATGTCCTACTTTCATGATATAATATCACTGTAGTATGACCTTTTTACATTTTCCATAAATCTCACCTGAAAGTCCAATATCCCAAACTCTTTGTGAGTTTTGTATGTTCAGTGGTTTATTACAGGCGGTTTTATGTTTTGCTGCAATAATATTTGCACTGGTGACGTCACTGCAAACATGAGACGATCTAATCGCTAAAGTAAATAGACAACAGACAACAGTTGGTCTGTGCTGCTGCAGGGTTTGTCCGGTTCTACGCACCTACAGGAATTTAGAATCAAACAGCAGAGAATAAATCAAATGAAGCCGCTCTGGGCTCAGGTGGTTCTGTCTTTAGACCGTGAGGGTCTTTCTTTAATCCGGGTAAAGGGTCATTGCCCCCAAATGATGAAGCTGACGGTGTTTGACAGATTAGACTGATTCGGTCTGTTTCACTAAAATAAACGTTACTTTTCCTCAGAGCCTCGTTTGTTTTCGTGCTGAGGAGATTTAACGCTGTTCTCACCGTTGATGCAAGTCTCGTTGCTCAGATGCACATCTCGCATTGCGGCGCTTTGTGCGGGGAAACTGCGGGAAGTCGGTGAAAAATACAAAACTGACTAAAAACCGAACAGGCCCGTCTCCCTCCGGTACATGGGTCCGGTCGTTCCGCGGGTCCGGTCACAGCAAACAGCCCTCGCACCGAGAAAAGATGCTTCCTTGTCCTGGACTCAGCAGGTAACAGGTAACCCGGTGAACCGCACAGCCCCGCCCCCGACGCCGTCACGGAGCAGGTGTGTCACATGCCCCCCCCCCCCGCGCGCGCAAACAGGAAGTGGAGACAAACGCTGCAGCAGGTTTAGGAGGAAAATACTCAACTGCATCCAAATATTCATCTTTCATTTTAATATCTCACTGAGAGACAGTGACTTGTTATTACTCATAAGTTTAATAATGATCCAGGTTTTAATTAATAACTGAAAACACCTTTAAATAACATGATGTTAATGTTTTTGATCATTTCAGTTCTCAGTGATTAACACATGACCCAGGAAACACGTCAATGAAAACACGTGATCTGATGTTTCCACAATTCACAAAACTTTATTTTCTAGGAAAAAGACCTTCCATCCACGTCTCTTTGTTTGACAGCAGCTGCTGCTCCTCCGTTAAGGGCTGGACGTTCAGTTGCAGTAGTTCTGCAGGTCGAAGATGTTGCAGGGGTTGTGGCAGCACTGCTCCACGATGCCTCGCTTCATCATCATCTCCATCTGGTCCTTGAAGGCGAATTCGGCCACCTCATTCTCGCCACCCACTGCTGCAGCTCCGCCTGCCTTTGGGGGCAGGAAACCTGATGGAAAGACCAAGAGACGTTCATCGTCACTACAGTTAGGCCTGATGTGTGAGGAGACATCACCTGTATAATCTAACAACATCTGGGCCGTCCAGAGGCTCTGATGACCTAAACTCACTCCCACCTTAAGCCCCTCCCATCTCTCCTTGTTTCCTGAAGCTACGACGTGAACTACGTTTGCCTGGTTGGGACAAACAGTCCAGTACAAACCCACCTCTGGTTATGGGGTCTGTGTTTGTTTATTGATTGTGTGCATGTTGGAGTTGGGGTCTCACCCAGCAGAGGGTCGACATCTCTCTTGGGGTTGTAGAAGAAGCCTCTGTCTCCACAGACCAGGTAAAGGGCGTCGACCAGGTGAGAGCCACACAGGTGCTGTGGAGGCGTGAGGGCCTGGGAGCCTGGCCACGACACAACCAGTAAAACCAGCAGAGAGACAGACTGGAGCCACAGTGCCGCCATACTGGAGGAGAGCTGCACACACAGTCATCTTTAGATTGAACTTTTAAAGGTTCAGAAGAGTCAGATCAGACATAAACATTTCTCATGTTTTCTTTCTTTAATTTCTGTCTTAAATGATCAAATAGCGTCAGGAGGAGCAGATGTAGGATTAGGGAGGAGACATGGAGGTGTAGTTGCAGAAAAACGAGGAGAAGGAGGAAAAGTGATGGAAGAGAAGTTTTCCTTTGGAGGTGGTGAAGCAGAAACAGGAGGTGATGGAGGAAGAGGAAGGGGAGGTGTAGGAGCAGCTCCACCTCTATCCAGAGATGGAGGAGCAATAGAGGAGCAGCAGCAGCTTACCTGCTCGTTGCCGGAGGAAGAGGAGGAGGAGAGTCTGTGATGAAGAGGAGCAGGCAGATGAGAGCTGGCAGGTGTGAGGCAGAGCGAAGTATCTCGTCTCCTTTTAAACGCCGTCACCTCCACCTGGACACGCCCACTGTCAATCATTACACCTCAGGCTGAACAGCGTGTGTGTGGACAAACACCTGCTGGTCAGCACATCTGCAGCCACAGGTTAGTTCTGACTGACTGGTTACAGCACTTAGTAAAACAAACGGAGCAAATGAGGCGACATGATCTGATCACCTCTTACTGACAAATATTGATCATCATCAGCCGCCTGCTGCTCTGCTGAGCTCAGCACTTCAGCCCAATACAGAGAGCGATTGTGGTGTCCTCAGCCTAATGTGTGTGAAACCAGAACCTGGTCTAGCTTATCGGTCTGTGCCTTAGACCTCCATTGTTGTCCATAAACTGACACACCGCTGATCTGGCTCACATGGTTCTTCCTCACCAACAATGTGAGGCCCATCTTCTTCCAAAAACCAGCTCCAGACTCTGAGAACGGCCGTCACTGTTTACTACATTTATCTGATAACTTTAGTACAGTCTGATCATCAAACTTTATTGATCCCTGGTGGGAAATTCCCAAGATACCCAGCGGTATATAAAGTACTTCAAATTAGAAGTATATAAGGTAGTCGACGTCAGCTACCCAGAGGTATATAAAGTACTTCAAATTAGAAGTATATAAGGTAGTTAACCTCAGCTACCCAGCGGTATATAAAGTACTTCAAATTAGAAGTATATAAGGTAGTCGACGTCAGCTACCCAGAGGTATATAAAGTACTTCAAATTAGAAGTATATAAGGTAGTCGACGTCAGCTACCCAGAGGTATATAAAGTACTTCAAATTAGAAGTATATAAGGTAGTTAACCTCAGCTACCCAGCGGTATATAAAGTACTTCAAATTAGAAGTATATAAGGTAGTTAACCTCAGCTACCCAGAGGTATATAAAGTACTTCAAATTAGAAGTATATAAGGTAGTCGACGTCAGCTACCCAGAGGTATATAAAGTACTTCAAATTAGAAGTATATAAGGTAGTCGACGTCAGCTACCCAGAGGTATATAAAGTACTTCAAATTAGAAGTATATAAGGTAGTCGACGTCAGCTACCCAGCGGTATATTAAGTACTTCAAATTAGAAGTATATAAGGTAGTTGACGTCAGCTACCCAGAGGTATATAAAGTACTTCAAATTAGAAGTATATAAGGTAGTTGACGTCAGCTACCCAGCGGTATATAAAGTACTTCAAATTAGAAGTATATAAGGTAGTTGACGTCAGCTACCCAGAGGTATATAAAGTACTTCAAATTAGAAGTATATAAGGTAGTTAACGTCAGCTACCCAGCGGTATATAAAGTACTTCAAATTAGAAGTATATAAGGTAGTTGATGTCAGCTACCCAGCGGTATATTAAGTACTTCAAATTAGAAGTATATAAGGTAGTTGACGTCAGCTACCCAGAGGTATATAAAGTACTTCAAATTAGAAGTATATAAGGTAGTTGACGTCAGCTACCCAGCGGTATATAAAGTACTTCAAATTAGAAGTATATAAGGTAGTCGACGTCAGCTACCCAGAGGTATATAAAGTACTTCAAATTAGAAGTATATAAGGTAGTCGACGTCAGCTACCCAGAGGTATATAAAGTACTTCAAATTAGAAGTATATAAGGTAGTCGACGTCAGCTACCCAGCGGTATATAAAGTACTTCAAATTAGAAGTATATAAGGTAGTTGACGTCAGCTACCCAGCGGTATATTAAGTACTTCAAATTAGAAGTATATAAGGTAGTTAACGTCAGCTACCCAACGGTATATAAAGTACTTCAAATTAGAAGTATATAAGGTAGTTGACGTCAGCTACCCAGAGGTATATAAAGTACTTCAAATTAGAAGTATATAAGGTAGTCGACGTCAGCTACCCAGAGGTATATTAAGTACTTCAAATTAGAAGTATATAAGGTAGTTAACGTCAGCTACCCAGCGGTATATTAAGTACTTCAAATTAGAAGTATATAAGGTAGTTGACGTCAGCTACCCAGCGGTATATTAAGTACTTCAAATTAGAAGTATATAAGGTAGTTAACGTCAGCTACCCAACGGTATATAAAGTACTTCAAATTAGAAGTATATAAGGTAGTTGACGTCAGCTACCCAGAGGTATATAAAGTACTTCAAATTAGAAGTATATAAGGTAGTCGACGTCAGCTACCCAGCGGTATATAAAGTACTTCAAATTAGAAGTATATAAGGTAGTTAATAGAAACTGCACCACACAGGGTACTGTGTGTAATACTGTGTGTAATACTGTGTGTAATACTGTGTGTAATACTGTGTGTGCTGACTGAGCTCTTGTTGCAGCTTGTTTGTCCTTTAGAGCAAAAACTCAACGAGCCGTGACGAAGCGTCACGATGACACAGGAGAAGATGAGTCTGATGTGCAGACACAGATCTCCCAGAAACCCCGTCTGCTGCCTCGCACTCACAGGAGACTCCACCTTTATTATGTATCAGGTACATTCAAGCAGGGACATTAGTGCTCACATAACTGAGCAGGTGTCCTACATGTATCTGTTTCATCAGCATCTTTGCATTGATGATCCAATTCAATTCAATTCAATTCAATTTTATTTGTATAGCGCCAAATCACAATACAAATCATCTCAAGGCACTTTACAAAAACTAAAACTAAAAACCCAACAAATCCCTTATGAGCAGCACTTGGTGACAGTGGAGAGGAAAAAACTCCCTTTAACGGAGGAAAAAACCTCCAGCAGAACCGGGCTCAGTTTGGGCGGCCATCTGCCTCGACCGGTTGGGGTGAGTGGATAGAGCAGAGAGAAAAGAACAGCAACAATAAACAACAAATAGACACTGCAAGTTGGTGGGACCAGTAACTGCACATCAGTGATATACAGGACCAGGACCAGGGACACCTGCAGAAGGTACAGAGAGAGAGGGAGAGAGAGGGAGGGAGGGAGCACAAACTAGGGGAGGGAGAGAGCACAAGGTTAGTAACATTCAATGGTGGAATATACATGAGGTGGGAGAGAAGAGAGGGGGGGGGTTAGGGTAGGGGAGCTCAGTGCACCGATGGTCCTCGGGCAGTCTAGGCCTATAGCAGCATAACTAACTAAGGGATGGTTCAGGGTTACCTGAAGCCAGCCCTAACTATATGCTTTGTCAAAGAGGAAGGTTTTAAGTCTAGCCTTAAAAGTACAGAGAGTGTCTGCCTCCTGAACCCAGGCTGAGAGCTGGTTCCACAGGAGAGGAGCTTGATAGCTAAAGGCTCTGCCTCCCATTCTGCTTTTGAGAACTCTGGGAACCACAAGTAGGCCTGCACTCTGAGAGCGAAGTGGTCTATTGGGATAATATGGTACTATGAGGTCTTTAAGGTATGAAGGAGCTTGATTATGAAGGGATTTGTATGTGAGAAGAAGGATTTTAAATTCTATTCTGGATTTTACAGGGAGCCAATGCAGAGAAGCCAATATAGGAGAAATATGATCTCTCTTGCTAGTTCCTGTCAGGACTCTGGCTGCGGCATTCTGGATTAATTGGAGGCTTTTTATTAAGATATTAGGACATCCAGATAGTAATGAGTTACAGTAATCTAGCCTTGAGGAAACAAACGCATGGACTAGTTTTTCTGCATCATTTTGAGACAGGATGTTCCTAATTTTGGAAATGTTGCGCAGGTGAAAGAATGCAGTTCTAGAAATTTGTTTTATGTGTGAGTTAAAGGACATGTCCTGGTCAAAAATAACTCCAAGGTTTTTTACAGTAGTGCTGGAGGCCAGGGCTATGCCATCTAGAGTAGCTATAATTTTAGAAAAGTTATTTCTGAGATTTTTAGGCCCAAATATAATGACTTCTGTTTTCTCTGAGTTTAAAAGTAAAAAGTTACTGGTCATCCAGGCCTTTATGTCAGTTAGACAGGCTTGAAGTCCACACACCTTTACCTGCTGTTTTCTTGCTGGGACTCTCCTGCACCATCAGTCTGTTTGGAAACTGGTTCAATATTTCTGTAAAATCATATCTGACCTGTGGACGCACAGCAGCGATCTGTGTCCTCTGTCTTCACATGTCACAGCAAAAGGATGCAGAAAGGTCGGGGAGGGGTCAGGTCAGCAAACACAACAGAGACGTTCAATGTCAACACATTCCTGTAATTTCTTATTTACTTTTTGTGGCTTCCCATTGGTTTGAGGTGGGTGGAGCTTTATGGGAGAAAAGGTGATGCTGCACGTCCATGTACCAATGAGAAATGACCAACTCTAATGAAAGACAACTGGGAATCCAGACTCACACAGACCTGATGACATGGATCAGGTCAGACCATGCAGGGACACTTTGACCAGGATCAGTAACAGGCTGAAGGTGTTTCTGTTTTAGAGACAGAAAATAATCCTGATGTTCTGTGGTTCTTATTCCTGCAGCACCGTGATGAGGCCTTTGATTCTCAATATGCTGCCGTTTAAATAAACCTCCAGTCTGGGCCAGTCGAGGTGACAGAGTCCTTTGGACGGTGAGGACACCTGCACGACGTTCAACTGTCAATCAGACGGATATCGATAACAGGAGGGTATTTATGAAGGTACAGCAACACTAAACAAAGTACCATCATCCAAATGTACTTGAAGTATCCAAAGTAAAAGTAGTCACTGTGCAGAATGGTCCATTTACAACAGCGCCACCATGTGGTGAGTTACACTCTTCCCAGTTCTGACATACTGACTATATTCAGGACATTATTGCCATCACTGCCATATCTCCTGATACACAGCTCAGCTGGTGGATTCACCTGTAGGTGGCGTAACAGCACCAATAAACCTTAAATGGCTTTTCTTACAGACAGGATCCACAGAAAGGATCAGGCCCCCTGATTCTCACTGCTTCTCACACTGACAGAACCTTCAACCTGCTGTTGTAAGAACATCATCGACTCCTCATTCAGCTCTCAGCACAGCGTGGACGTCCTGAGGACAGAGCTGCTGCAAAGACGTCACCTCTGCAGCAGTTTCCACATCCGTCTCCTGCGTCTTGCTCTGATCTACAGAGACGGAGCAGCAGGAAAACCTCAGTGATCTTATGGAGCTGGACTCTGCCCTGCAGACCTGACACCCTCATATATGACAGCAAATACTCGAATGTCATTCTCTCTCTGGCTTGAAGAAAAACTGAAATTGTTGGTTGTTATTCCCAGAAAAGCAACAATCGGCTTCACGAGTCACACAAACACATCACAAAAGATACTTGGTTTAACCACCTTTATATATATTGTTTTAAATAATTGTTCAAAATACAAATAAAACTGCATAAGTACAAAAACAAAGGTAACTTGGAGTCTTTGGCACAAACCTTCAGGTGCATAAATCCAGTGTCAATAATTGGTTCAGTTCAAAAACGTTTCTGCATTTTAGCAGCTTCTGTTTGTCACTTTGGATTTTCTGGCAAACAAATAGAAGCGAAACATATTTTCAAGTTTAAAGATACAACACCAGCAAAATACATTTTGTGTTTCTACTAAGACCAGAGTATCCAGTGAAATCCCACCAGTGCAAATGGAAACTCAAGAAAAATGGTTTACAGCAAAGCGTTGATGGATTGCAAAGAAATGCCATTGTACAATATTGTGGTAATAATATTAAAGCCACAATCAATGAGCATTTCATTATTGATTAGCCTGCTGATCATTTTTCTCTATTTCAGTTGAACAAAAAACATTTGTCATGTTCTGCTCTGTAAACAACAACAACAACAACAAAAGGACCAACAGATCAATAATCATTTCAGAAGCCAAAACACCAAGTTTGAATTTTGGACAATCACACTGACGACTTATTGTCAACATTGGAGACACTGGATCCAGAGAATTTTTACTTAATTTATTTTAAAATTTAACATAAGAAGTTTATTTTTATTGTTTTATTACTGCAGTGACTAATCGCAGCAGCTGAGAGCACAGACTAAGCAGCAGCCATATTGTGTTTCAGTAACTGCAGTTTGCTCCATCACATGTCAGAGGAAGACGTCCATGGTCTGGCTGATGTGCTGCCTGCAGAGAGGACAGCAGCGCTGCTGGACCGGTCGGCCCTGGGTCAGGATGTTGGCACAGTGCCGGCAGAGGCAGAGGTGCCGGCACGGCAGCAACAGAACCGTCTTAATCAAATCCCGACATATGACACACTTTTTCCGTTCCTCCTGCTCCTTCAGCAGGCTGAGCAGCTCACCATCTGTCACAGGGCTGTCGACATCCCGTGGACCCAGAGTCATACCGGTCCTGCAGCCACTGGCCGGCTTGCCATCCAGTTTATCGTGAAGCTGGACTGAGTCTGGCTGGGTCAATTCATTCAGCAGCGGCAGGTCGGCTTCAGTTAGTAAACCGCCTGTTTCTACCTGTGGGAGCCTCGTTCTGCTCATGTCCTGTGTTGTCCTGGCACGGACCACCTGATCCACAAGAGCTGGTTCCAGTATCACTGCATACAACCTGTGAATAGTCGTCTGTACACAATGAGTTCCCGGCAGAGTGTTGACAAAACGAAGGCACAGGTGTCCGGCGAAGACAGGAAGCCTGGGGTTCAGTAAGACCAAAGCCACCAAGAGCAGAACGGCCAAGATGAGCAGTCCACGGGAATTGAAAACAATGATGCAAAGGTGTCCCAGTGCTCCCAGGAAGTCCAGCAGTAGCTGGCCGGACGTCCACAGCATCACAGAGGCACCGACGAGACAGCTGTACACGAAGGTCATCAGAGTCAGAGTCAGTTCAAAGACTTTATGCACAGGGCCTGCCGCTGCAGACAGGCAGCTCTGCAAGCTGATGAGGGCCGTGTTTACCACCTTGTTGACAAAGTAGAGAACGAAGCCCAGTGTGACGCAGACCCCTTTGCACGTCTGCCGCAGGATACAGCTTCCGGAGATTAACCCGCGGTGCATCAGGTCCTCGGTGCGCCACGCCATGTGACAAAACAGGTGTCCGACCATCTTCAAGGTCTCCAACACTCCTCCAAACATCTGCAGCCACCCCGTCACAACTTGCAGCCCTGTATGGGCGGCACTGGACACAAACTCGGCAGCGGTGAGGAAACAGAAAAGAGCAAAGTTCCAGTATTCGGCCAAACTGGAGACGCTCAACGCGAGCGCAGCGTGGTGGACGCAGACGGCCATGCCGGACAGGAGGCGAAACAAGGAGCTGAACTTCCTGACAAGCAGGTCGAGCAGCAGGCGGCCGGCGTCCGCACATCCCCCAACAGCTACAGACACAAAGTTCACTTCATCCATATCAGGCTGGAGAGGAATCACAAACCCAGTTAGAGCTGCATGATGATACATGTCAACAAGCACTAATCAATCACACCAAGGGTGGAAATGCAATATATTCTGTTATTTATCATATTTAACTGGAAGAGGCTCCACACTGACCTCTGCTGGCTTTTACAGGGTTCAAGGACTAAATAAGACAGAGGGTCAACAAATGTCCTTCTCACCACTGTAACATCGAAACCATATAAACTGCAATTATCTGTTTCCAGCAGCATCAGCAAATTACATTTATTACTTTCTATAAAATCACATAGAAAATAATTCAATATGAAGGAAACTGAAATAACAATGAAACATTCAACATATTGGCACATTAAACAGTCAGTACATCCCAGCAACACTGACTAAATTAACCTCAACAGGCTTGTGTGACTTTTAGACAACAAACATTAAGTTTCCTAAACAAAGTGAACACAAAACTGCTGATTTTGTCCTGACAGATGTTTTTCCTGCCTGATATCAACAAGATAGAAGATTTATTATATATCTGAGTTACTTGGTTTTAAACACTATTGGGACTATTAGAAGTTTTTTTAAACAATTCTGAACCAGTTGGTCAGAAAAAGTTCAATGAATATCAATAAATGTGTTGCTCTGATGGACAGATATTATTAAGAAGAGCTCTAATTGAAATACTTCAAATATTTAACCCCCGATTGTTTTTAAATGAGATGATATTTCAGGGGAGTTTGGTATTACAGCAGCAGGTTTAGTTTAGCTAGGTGACACCGGAACTGAGCTAAAAACAAACGGCGATGATGTTTACATAGAACGGCAAAAATATTAACAAGGATCGGACAATTAATTCACTTCTTAATTTCTACGTTAAACTCATTTTATCCCGATTGTGTGTGAAGACTCGAGTCAGGCAGCAGCTGCATGCTAACTGCGCTACTGTTAGCGTTAGCACACAACATCCGGTACCATTAGCCTGCTAGCCAGCTAACGTTAGCTACAAACAAACAAAAAACAAAATAAACCTTCAGGGACTTTCAGGGAATCAATGTACGTGACTCACCGTGGCAGCATCTCGCAGACAAACGTAACCGCTGCTGTTTTAATTAAGATGCACGACCCTCGACCATGCATGTTTGCGTTGACTCTTCTTCGTGGTTTTTGACGGCGGCGGTTTAAAAAGCCTGTTAGCGCCACCTGCTGGTTCCGACTGTGAAGCGATGTAATAAATGACGGACTGGACCCTTTTAATGTTTATTATTTACTATTATTACTAAGATTTTAACTTCAGCTTTAAATAACGTGTTGATATTTCCAAAGACAGCGAACAATTATCATTTTCATTATTGATTATTCTGCTTCATTAACTATTCAATCAGTAAAATGACAACACAAATCTTTAGAGCCAAAGCAGTTAAAGCAGATTTAACGTTTCTTTGTCCAACAAACAAACCAGACGCTTCGTTGACATTTTTCTTATGAGACTCGCTTCCTGTCTTCTCTTACGTCCGCACAGACGCTATAAATGCCACAGTTGCCGCAGCTCATGATTATTCGTCACAGAAGCTACTGACAATGAGCGGAAGAGGCAAAGGCGGTAAAGGACTCGGCAAAGGAGGCGCTAAGCGTCACCGCAAAGTTCTCCGAGACAACATCCAGGGAATCACCAAACCCGCCATCCGCCGTCTGGCTCGCCGCGGTGGAGTGAAGCGTATTTCCGGCCTGATCTACGAGGAGACCCGCGGGGTGCTCAAGGTCTTCCTGGAGAACGTGATCCGCGACGCCGTCACCTACACCGAGCACGCCAAGAGGAAGACGGTCACCGCCATGGACGTGGTCTATGCTCTGAAGAGGCAGGGCCGCACCCTGTACGGCTTCGGAAGCTAAACCTGATCCCGAACCCCCTAAGACACAACGGCTCTTTTCAGAGCCACACACCTGATCTGACGAGCTCAGTCCTTAGTGTCTGTGATAAACTAATATACGTGTTGTCACGTGACATTTATATTGTCGTAGTGTCCTAAAAGTGCAATATAATGTATTTTACAGCCACTGATACTGATCTTTCCTAAAAACTGAAAAAATATTAGGAAACATTTAACACAATTGTACTTCTAACTTTTTATTTCTTCACTAGTAAAAGTCTCGTGTTTAATAATCAATTGTTTCACGAGAAACTTCTGTTCCACAGCAAACATTTGTCTCAGATAAATCACAAAATGGACCATAAGGTTAGCAGCAGTAAAACAGAGTACATGTGTGTAAATGAGAGGGACTCAAGTAGAACGGTGAGGTTACAGGGAGTAGAGGTGAAGAAGGTGGAGGATTTTAAGGACCTAGGGTCAACAGTCCAGAGCAACAGAGAGTGTGGAAAAGAAGTGAAGGGACATGTTCAAGCAGGTTGGAACGGGTGGAGGAAAGTGTCAGGTGTGATGTGTGACAAAAGAGTGTCAGCAAGAATGAAAGGAAAGGTGGACAAGACAGTGGTGAGACCAGCAATGTTGACAGTGGCACTGAGACAAAGACAGGAGGCAGAGCTGGAGGTAGCAGAGCTGAAATTGTTGAGGTTCTCTCTGGGAGTGACGAGGATGGATAGGATCAGGAATGAGTCCATCAGAGGGACAGCTCATGTTAGATGGTTTGGAGAAAAAGCCAGGGAAGCCAGATTGAGATGCTTTGGACATGTTCAGAGGAGGGACAGTGAATACATTGGTAAAAGGATGCTGAGGTTAGAGCTGCCAGGAAGGAGGCCTAGAGGAAGACCAAAGAGGAGGTTCTTGGATGTAGTGAAGGAGGATACAGAGGATAGGGTTAAATGGAGGCAGATGATTGGCTGTGGAGACCCCTGAAGGGAGCAGCCCAAAGGAGAAGATCTTTAAATAAAAAGAAAAGATTAAATTTGCCTGCTTATATTTCTGGTTGTCATAGCAACACCTCTGTTATCTTCAGCCCTATGATTGTGTTGAAGGGGATCAATATATCAATCACTGTATATGACACTCGTACCTACGTATCATATAAAGATGGAGTTAATGGCAGATTGCAGTGAAACTGCTGCTGGTTTGTTCTGAATAGTCTGATTCAAGAAAGCCCTGATGTGATTTTAGTTTTTAATTTATTTGAGAACATTTTACATGGACAAACCAAATGTCACTTATTGCTTTGACGTTTATCAGCACTGAACACGTGAAATGTGACCATATAACAGGATTTGATATATGTAACTTTCACTTTATGTTTAGTGACAGTTCATTTACTTTCACAGATCAAATTTGATATTGAAGTCAGACAATAACCGGAAGTGGCTCTTTAAGGGAAGTGTGTGGCTCTTAAAAGAGCCGTTGTGTGTGTAAAGCGGAGCTCAGGTCTAGTCTACTTGGCCTTGGCAGGTTTCTCAGTCTTCTTGGGCAGCAGCACCGCCTGGATGTTGGGCAGCACGCCGCCCTGAGCGATGGTGACTCCGCCCAGCAGCTTGTTGAGCTCCTCGTCGTTGCGGACGGCCAGCTGCAGGTGGCGGGGGATGATCCTGGTCTTCTTATTGTCGCGGGCGGCGTTCCCGGCCAACTCTAGGATCTCAGCGGTCAGGTACTCCAGCACCGCCGCCAGGTACACCGGGGCTCCGGCGCCGACGCGCTCGGCGTAGTTGCCCTTCCTCAGCAGCCTGTGGACACGACCCACCGGGAACTGGAGTCCAGCCCGGGAAGAACGGGTCTTAGCCTTGGCTCTGGCTTTGCCGGCACCGGTCTTTCCACGTCCAGACATGTTGCTACTTCTTTTCTCGGTTTAGTAAGAGAGAATGTGGCGTTTAGCCACAAACACCGCCTTATATTCCTACTCCTCTTCCCTCATTGGTCAGCTCGATCCTCTCGTCCAATCAGAAAACAGTTTACGTCAGGGTCTCATGTCACCTCTCTCCGCTCAAATTTCAAAACAAAGCGCGGCAGAAAAGTCAAGCCGAGTAACTTAACCCTGATTACAGATAAACCAACCAGAATATAAAAACCTCCTGGGATGTTTCTGAATACTAACAGAAAAAAACACACTGTGAAAAAGTAAAAAAGTATATAATTAAATAGAAAGTATTTAAATTAACACAAATAACATTCAAATGTAAACTGTCATTTTGTAGTTCTAAACGTCTGTAGTATCTTCTTAGCGGTTTCTAAGTGCCATAAACAGCCTAATATCCTACAATAAAAACACAACATAATATAAAATGACCTGTGCGTGATTCTGACCAAACCTCTCAGAACCAGAGATGGATTGGGATTTACCAGAGACCACCATACTTGACAGGTCTGGGAGGAAATCCTGCAGCACCAGCTGACCCATCAGGAACAATACACACCTCCGGGACACATTAGGATCTAATCTGGAAGAACTCGTGATCTGTCTTTCATTTTGACAAACCACTAAATCTCACTGACTGTTTGAAGCAGCAAAGTTGCACCAGGTTTATCCAGACACCACCACTGAAAAAGAAAAAAACAATTCTCTGTATCGAGCACAAATATATTTATATATATTGTTATTCCATCCACTTCACACCCACTAGTCCAGTACTCGTCTACACACTACCATCAGACCAAGTACTAACATTGATTTCATTACTGAAACACATTTTTATATGCAAGTTACATCTGGTGCATCTATGAACACAGGCAGAAAACACATCACAAAATCTGGTTTAATTACAACAAGGTGCCTCTAACGTGGTTTACTCCACTTACATGGTCTGGAGTCCACTGCTCTTTGTGGCTTAGATTCACTAAATAAAATGGTACATTTTTTGTTCATGCAGGAAAGATCAGTATCAGTGGCTGTAATATATATTATATTGCACTTTTTTAGGATTACAATATAAATGTCACGTGACAACACTAATATTGTATATTACAGTTTATCACAGACACTAAGGACTGAGCTCGTCAGATCAAGTGTGTGGCTCTGAAAAGAGCCGTTGTGTCTTAGTGAGTCTGGGATCAGGTTTAGCCTCCGAAGCCGTAAAGAGTGCGGCCCTGCCTCTTCAGCGCATAGACCACGTCCATAGCGGTGACCGTCTTCCTCTTGGCGTGCTCGGTGTAAGTGACGGCGTCGCGGATCACGTTCTCCAGGAAGACCTTGAGCACCCCGCGGGTCTCCTCGTAGATCAGGCCGGAGATACGCTTCACTCCACCGCGGCGAGCCAGACGGCGGATGGCGGGTTTGGTGATTCCCTGGATGTTGTCTCGGAGAACTTTGCGGTGACGCTTAGCGCCTCCTTTGCCGAGTCCTTTACCACCTTTGCCTCTTCCGCTCATTGTTGAATCAATGGATCAGGTTCGTAGAAGTCGAATGAGACAAACCCACCGTGAGTGTCGGTATTTATAGCGTCTGTGCGGACGTAAGAGAAGACAGGAAGCGCTAAACACTGAGGCCCGTCCCACATTTCAACAGGACACCTTCCTCAGCCAAGTGACTTTTCTCAGGGATATTTCTAATTGATGTCTGTTCTATTAGACAGAACTTAACTTCATAGAGAAGATAAGAAAAACCTTTATTTGTCCCGCAGTGCGGACATTGTCTTGTTGAAACAGTAAGTACAAAAACACAGCAGAGGGCCAGAAGATGTGAGATAAATAAGAAATTAAAAACATTAAAAATACTAAGTGGAATAAAACTATGAAGCTACAAAAACTATAAGTGTGTACAATATGTGCCTATGGGTATGTCCAGTATATGGATGGATAAATAAATAAATAACAGGTAAAGTGACTACAGTATATTGATCTGATGGGATTCACCTTATAAAACAGTGTTGGACATGGTCACAGCAGATGGATGACACATATACAGTGTTAGTCTGATCATTGTAGAGTCTGACAGCAGGAAGGAAAGACCTGTGGAATCAGGGTGGATCAGTCTGTCACTGAAGCTGCTCTCCAGGGCAGACAGTCCGTCAAGTAGACGGTGAGACTCGTGGTCCAGCATAGATCTTAGTTTAGCCAGGACCCTTCTGTCCCCACCTCCCTCACTGAGTCCAGAGGACAGAGCCGGACAGAGCTGGACTCCTTGATGAAACATATAATGTACCTGAGAATATCTAAACAAAAAAAACACATTTTCAGCTAAGAACCAGTTTATATGGATATTTAGGAGTGTTGCTGATTGATTCAGGTCCAAACAAAGTGTAACTGCCAGCAGTCCAGCAGCCCCTACCCCGTTCTCTCAGACCGTCACATATAATTTCATTGTTCAGGCACATAAAGCTGTTCTTGTGTGTGTGTGTGCGCGTGCACGTGTTTAACATGAAGAATAACAAACTATAAATGAACTGGGCCAGACCTATGACACAGCTGTAAAAGTTCTCTACTCTCACTGTACATTCCCAACATACAGGAGATGTTCACATGTACTAAATCAATTTGTCTTCACAAAATAATGTTTTTTTTTTTTATAAAAATAAAAAGTCTCTCACTGCAGCGAGTCAGTTTGGACTGCAAATCTGAAATGTTGTTTCCTGCATCACATTCATGGTTTCCTTCCTGCAGCTAAGGTCTGCCTCTGGACATAGGAACTCAAACTGCCTGCATCCTTCTTTTATCCATAACAGCACGTGCACCTGGTCCTGGGTGTCTCTGGCCGTGTAAAGCACAGGAACTTCAAACTCTTCATCTGTGAATGAGCCCTGGTCAAATATGTGTTAACACCTTGATGCAGTTTCCTCCCAGATAAAGTGAAACAGATCTTCTCAGTCCTGCTCTGTTCACTGTGATGCAGAAACATAACAGCTGGTTAAGAAACTGAAATGTAACTTTCCAGTCCTCTAATCAGACATGTCAGAGTCTATAGTCATGGTTTCACAAGGATTGTGGTCCCTGTAGGTTTTGTTCTTTTCTTCTCAGGCACAAAGAACAAAATTCAATTCAAAACCCAATAAATCCTTTATGAGCAGCACTTGGTGACAGTGGAGAGGAAAAACTTCCTGACAGAAGAGAAAACCTCCATCAGAACCAGACTCACTTTGGGCGGCCATCTGCCTCGACTGGTTTTAAAACAGGAGCAGCTCCTTCCGGGACATTTGACCATAAACATAGAAGTTGAGCCTGAAAAGGGACTTTATAGTTACAGACGTCAGCTTTTTGAATAAATCTAAACATGTTTGTTGATTAAACCAAGAGCTTAATCAGACATTTTGTTTCCTATGGAAAGTGTCTTGAGGTGAAAATGATTTGACACTTTACAAAAAGTAAAATCCAGATAAAGTTGGTGAGTGTAAAATGAGGCTGTAACTGGGACTAAAGGCTCCAACAGGAAGTACATTGAGTGTTTTCACCAATAGAATGAAAGTTTTGAACATTTGATGTGACATGAAAAAAGGAAGGTGCTGCTCTGAAAGTGGAGGTATGTGGCTCTTAAAAGAGCCGTTGTCGGTTTGGATAAGGCTGGGGGAGTCTAAGCTCTCTCTCCGCGGATGCGTCGGGCCAGCTGGATGTCTTTGGGCATGATAGTGACCCTCTTGGCGTGGATGGCGCACAGGTTGGTGTCTTCGAACAGGCCCACCAGGTAAGCCTCGCTGGCCTCCTGCAGAGCCATGACGGCCGAGCTCTGGAAGCGCAGATCGGTCTTGAAATCCTGAGCGATCTCCCTGACCAGGCGCTGGAAGGGCAGCTTGCGGATCAACAGCTCGGTGGATTTCTGGTAGCGGCGGATCTCTCGCAGAGCCACGGTACCGGGCCTGTAACGGTGGGGCTTCTTGACTCCGCCGGTGGCCGGGGCGCTCTTACGGGCAGCCTTGGTGGCCAGCTGCTTCCTGGGGGCTTTGCCTCCGGTGGATTTGCGGGCGGTCTGCTTGGTTCGGGCCATTTCTTCTTCTTCTCTGGACTAGAGAGAACATGAGGAAACTGCGCCGATCGGCTCCTTTTATACTCTGAGACCGGCGGCGAAGCTGTGACGCTGCTTCGGCCTCTGGATTCTGATTGGTGGGCGCCCCCTCGTGAGCTCAGCCCCGTCTGAATCTTATTGGAGGAATCTTTTTTTTCAAATATTGCGCCTAAACCGAGCTCAGCCTCCCGCAGGCAGCTGGAACAACTGCTGCAGTCGGTTCAATGATCGAGAGTCAGATTAAGAACTTTATTGATCAAGAGCTCACAGCAGCATTAACGATTCGACACATTTAAACATTTATGTTATAGATATTCTGATCTGATGTTTCATCCATTTATAGTTGATCATTATTCTTTGTGTTTGACACAGACTAAACAAACCCACAGGGACTTGGACGTATCAGCTTGATTTGGACTTTTAAATGAGAAATGAATCAACACTGAGCTGCACTAGAAGTCGATCAATCGATCACAGCTCAGGGCCTGTAAGTTACCAGAAGGATTTGGTGCAGTGCAGGGGAAACCATTCAGGCCTTTTCAAAGTAAAAGTAATGAGACCACAATGAAAAAGTATTTGGGAGTAAAGTATCATGATATTAAAGTATGTTGTTATATATCATTAGAGTACTTAGTGTGTGTAATGTCTTTATGTTGGCAGAAGTAAATACACTGTACAGGAGATCAATTTAAGTGATTCAGTGATCTTATTAAGTGGGAACATATTGATAAATAAAAGTAACATATTGATAAAAGGGACCAGTTTCTTCTGCATCACTTATGTGGTTTGTTTGTGTGAAAGCAGATGAAAAGGTTGATTTAAGTTTAAATAAGGTGAAGATCAAATGTTTATTACAGCTCTAGACCTGCAGACTCAAACCTAGAAAGGACCAAGCTCTTCACTGAACATGTGGGTGGCTCTTAAAAGAGCCTTTGTTTTGTTTTATACTTTTAAAGGAGGCCACTTCACTTCTTCTTAGGCGCTGCCTTCTTTGCTGCCTTGGGCTTTGCAGCCTTCTTTGCTGGAGCCTTCTTGGCAGCAGGCGCCTTCTTCACCACCTTCTTGGGGCTCTTGGGGGCCTTCTTGGGGCTCTTTGCTGCCTTTTTGGCCGCTGCGGGCTTCTTGACCTTCTTAGGAGACTTCTTTGCGGCAGCTGGCTTCTTGGCGGCTGCTGCTTTGGGCTTTTTGGCGGCTGCGGGCTTCTTTGCGGCTGGTTTCTTGGCTTTAGGAGCAGCAGCCTTCTTCACTGGCTTCTTGACTTTTGTGTCAGCTTTCTTGTTGATCTTAAAAGAGCCAGAAGCGCCGGTGCCCTTGGTCTGGACCAAAGTGCCCTTTGTCACCAGACCCTTGATCGCGGTCTTGACGCGAGCCTTGTTCTTCTCCACGTCGTAGCCTCCGGCAGCCAGAGCTTTCTTCAGCGCGGCCGCGGACATTCCGCTCCGCTCCTTGGATGCGGTCACTGCTTTAACGATCAGCTCCCCGACGCTGGGACCGGCCTTCTTCGGCTTGGCTGCCTTCTTCTTGGCTGCCTTGGCCGGAGCGGCGGCGGGAGGTGCAGCTGGAGCTACTTCTGCCATGTCGTAGTTCGAGTCGAGTTCCTTCTCACGGTCAGACGAGAGTCAGAGTGTGCGGATCCCCGCGCAGGCGCTGCTCTTAAACACACCATGAGAACCGTAGAGACTCAGCCCGCCCGTGGCTCTGCCGTGCTGCGTGAATCCAGGGACACTTGTGTTTTCTCTTCACCGATAAAACGCTGAAAAATGGCCGTGGGAGAGGAGCTGCAGGGCGACAGTGAAGTGAGATGATAGCGGACACTCGTCTCTTCGTCCAGAAACCACGTACAGCTCTGGTGTTCTCGGCGTTTTGTTTGTGGAGCCTCCAAACCCCACATTTTCACGGCCGTGGCCGACGCTGCTCGGCGACTTTTCCCACTCATTTCTCTCCTAAAATAACTTAAAATGGACCGAACCTCCGCCAAAAGCTGTTTTCCCTCTGACCCACATGTTTGTCCAGGGACTCGAAGTGAAAACAGCCATGTGCGGGTAAAGACTTTGTAATAAATTGAAGCTGTTCTGGTCGCAGCAAACACAGTGATGGTGGCTGAGAGTCACGGAGCCGCAGCCTTCGGTCGGCACGGAGACAACGTGAAACAACAATAAAGTGCAGCCGTTTCCTGGTCACTTCAGGACAATTAGACCCAGTGTTTTACAAAAAATCACTTAAATGTTAGAAATGACACTTTTCTCACTGATGAACAGATCGACTCTGAACGACTTAGTCCTATAAAAACAGCTTCAGTAAAAACCTGAGGCATGATTCAAGTCCCCTGCAATAACATTTAATATTAGAATATTAAATGTTAGTTAAAGGCTTTTAGCACTAATGACATGACAAAGTTAAACTTAGTATAAGAAATATTTGATAAAACTATTCCAGCTTTCATTTGTTTATATTGAATAATTAAGGTTGTTTTAGTCAGACCTCAGTTTTACAGCCTATTATATATAGAGTGTATGTTCATGTGTCTTATTCCTTTAATGTATTGACAAATTATTTGTGATTATTGATCTTTAAAGTTACCAGTTGGAAATTCTTCATTTGAACTCAATAACCTCTGAATGTGTTCTCTGTCAGACTTTACAGGGATGGATGTCAGAACAAATCTTGGATTTTCAGGCTGAAGTTGTGAAAGTCAGAATATTTAAAACTGTTTTCTGTGGCTCGGACTAATTACATGTTTTTTAAAAACATTTTCTGTCTTCTGGCCTAGAAGTTACACACCCAAATAAACAATTAAGATTCCTATTTTTGTCTGTACTGTCATATGTTTATATGATCATCTTTAGTTTGGGTTTGTCAAAACAAACTTATGTAACTAGCATGAACTTGACCTGCACATCTATTAAAATTACTAATAAGGGAAATGATGAGTTGTGCAAAACCATGGACAGGTCACCAGGTCATGGCAGTGACAACAGACGCAAAAAAAATCTAATAGTTTGTTGTATCTTGGGAATTTCCCACCAGTGCGGTGTGGCTCCTTGCTGGGTTTTTAATAGTTTTTGGAAAACAATGGAGGTCTACAGCACAGACCCATAAGCTGAACCAGGTTCTGGATTCACACACATTCATCGGTGCTGTCAGTCTCTGGATGGGATCTGGACTCAGTGACACACACACTGAATCACCTTGACGTACAGTAGTTGAGTAAATGTACCACATGTAAGTTACTGTACATTTGTTTCACCTGTGTGGATACCGTGCATATCTGTGTACCTGTTGCAGGGCTCCCTGTATGTCAATGCCGTTGCCATGACGTCATCATGGCCTCATCAGAGGCGAGGACGACAGGGAGCATCGTTAAATTGAATCCTTCCTGTCTTTGGTTCCAGTCCAGCAGGACCCATTAACTGTGTTTACTACCCTGCGTAGGTGCAGTAGGTGTTTCCAGGAAAACAGCGTGTACTGTCCTACAGCTGGACAACAGCTGGACTCAGTCAGTGCTAACACTAACATTCCCAGTGGTGACGATGCTGCAGTGTTTAAGAGCAGCAGAGACTGTTTAATGACTCCTGCTGGACATGAAGGTCTATCTGAGCATTTCACTCCAGTTTTCTTCTTGTTTCTCTTGTCACAGATTTTATGTAATTAAAAGACAAAGGAGGGAAATAAGTTTGAATAAGTTTTTCTATTCAGTTTTTGTCCACCTTTCTGCTTTGACTGGCTCAGACTTGGGAGGATGTGAGGTTTGAGTTATTGTACTGGAAGTTTAGCTCTGACATGTAGTGAAGTTGAAGAATCACAGCTTTGTTAAATAAAACAGTCAAATCAAATATAACATGACAAGCCCAAAAAATAAAAACATCAGGACTAAAGCTCTTAGCAAAAACTGTAGGTGGCTCTTAAAAGAGCCTTTGGGTAGATGGAGACAGCAGGAGCAGTTTACTTGGAGCTGGTATACTTGGTCACGGCCTTGGTGCCCTCGGACACGGCGTGTTTAGCCAGCTCGCCGGGCAGCAGTAGGCGGACGGCGGTCTGGATCTCCCTAGACGTGATGGTGGAGCGCTTGTTGTAGTGCGCCAGGCGGGAAGCCTCCCCGGCGATCCTCTCGAAGATGTCGCTGACGAAGGAGTTCATGATGCTCATGGCCTTGGAGGAGATCCCGGTGTCGGGGTGGACCTGCTTCAGCACCTTGTACACGTAGATGGCGTAGCTCTCCTTCCTGGTCCTCCTCTTCTTCTTGCCGGTCTTCGTGACGCTCTTAGAGACGGCTTTCTTGGAGCCCTTCTTCGGCGCTTTCACTTGCTCAGGCATGGCTGCTGGTTCTGACAGTTCGTCTACAGCTGATAATGGAAACGACCTCGAGGCGGCTCTTTTAAATGCGTTTCATGCAAATGTCACTGTGCTGTTCCGCGCTCGGTATTGGCTGAATTCTTTGCGCATGCGTTGAACAAGTGGCCGCTATGAATTTAGACACTGACCCGATTTATTCATTAAACAATATAGACATGTCGTATTTCTGTCTTTGTGAGGACACACGACATTTGAAAGTGTTCAGATCAGGCTCTAATAGTCAACATTTAAAGCAGCTGTCCTGACACTGGTTGTGTTTCTGCCATGACAATGGTAAAACCCATAACTACAGACCCACGTCCTGCTGACATGTTAAACCTCAATGGACCTTTTCATACACGCAGATTCTGTCTCACTGCTCAAATGATCATTTTATACCGAAAATATTCATGTAAATCCACCAAGGTTCAAACACTCAGCCATCACGGCTCCTGCTTCCTGTATTGGATGTCATGTGACACAAATCACCATGTTTTCCTCTTTGTCTTTACGGCAAAACCAGTTTAGTGGGGCCACCTACTGGACTGGAAATTGTACAGTATATATTAACAGACCTAAATTTTAATGTGTGAATACATTAATTCCTCACACGATTGTTTAAATGAGTAACGAGAGTTTCTCTCGAATTGTTCTACTAAATCAGTTTTATTGTCACTGTTGGTGTCGTTCATATTTTAGCGATACGAAAAGAATGCGAAGGACACCAATATAAATGTCATGAAAAGTCACGTATACGTATAATATTGTATATTAGTTTATCACAGACACTAAGGACTGAGCTCGTCAGATCAAGTGTGTGGCTCTAAAAAGAGCCGTTGTGTCTTAGGGGGTTCGGGATCAGGTTTAGCCTCCGAAGCCGTACAGGGTGCGGCCCTGCCTCTTCAGGGCATAGACCACGTCCATGGCGGTGACCGTCTTCCTCTTGGCGTGCTCGGTGTAGGTGACGGCGTCGCGGATCACGTTCTCCAGGAAGACCTTGAGCACCCCGCGGGTCTCCTCGTAGATCAGGCCGGAGATACGCTTCACTCCACCGCGGCGAGCCAGACGGCGGATGGCGGGTTTGGTGATTCCCTGGATGTTGTCTCGGAGAACTTTGCGGTGACGCTTAGCGCCTCCTTTGCCGAGTCCTTTACCGCCTTTGCCTCTTCCGCTCATTGTCAGTAACTTCTGTGATGAAGAACCAGGAGCTGCGGCAACTGTGGCATTTATAGCGTCTGTGCGGACGTAAGAGAAGACAGGAATCGTACGTTTCGAAGGCGAAGCCAAACTGCATTATTTTTGTATATTAGTTTAATATATGACTATTTGACTGTACCGAGATATGATATGCCGAACGTTTTTGCTGCTTTAATTCTGACGCATTTATTCTTGTTAATCTTTCACCTGAGACAATAATCATATGAACTTTTATTAATTAATCGTCCACTTTAAATTATCTAATAAAATCGTTATTTGGACGAACGTGGGAGGTTTTTGAGGATGTGACATGAATCCTGGGAAAAGGTCACAACAACCAGACTGTTAAAGCGAACAAACACTGAGCTCACCTGCAGGTTTGTTTGATTCACATAAATATATAAATAAAACCAGTTTAATGAGCAGTGAGACCACAATGAACAGGCGCTTAGAAACACTTTATACACTTTTATATGTGTGTTGGAACATCACATTATTTGACTTCAGTTTCTGTTCAGTGGTCAGTTAAAAACATTAAAGCTGT
Source organism: Mastacembelus armatus (assembly GCF_900324485.2). Lineage (NCBI taxonomy): Eukaryota > Metazoa > Chordata > Actinopteri > Synbranchiformes > Mastacembelidae > Mastacembelus > Mastacembelus armatus. Next base: position 24,673,152 of record NC_046646.1, on the reverse strand, counting down.
TCCTGTTTTATACCACACAATATATTTTACAAAAATACAAAAATGTTTTGACCTCTCAGATGTTGTTTTAGGAGGCCTCTGATGTAGAAACTGATTTTTCAATTTAATTACATTTTAGTAGAAAAACTGATTTTTACTTAACTTTCGTTTGTATGACCTAACTGTATGAACCTTTGTTTCTTATGGAGGAACCAGTTCAGACTAGGACAGGATTTAGAAATAAGAACTGACTTTGGTCTTTCATTGATTAATCAGTTCTATGCTGGAATAGTTTAATTGTTCCGGGGGAGAAACTGATTGATGTTGTTTCATTCAATTTTCACAGACTCTACTCGGGGGTAAAAAAAAAAAAAAAAACAGTTCTCTGTATTACATCAGTGTCTTCAGGCCCCAAAAGTGTCGGTTTTTATCTGTTTTAGTCTGTCACTAAAGATAAAACAAAGAATTTCGCCTTTAGTGGAAAGTGTGTGGCTCTTAAAAGAGCCGTTGTGTGTGTAAAGCGGAGCTCAGGTCCAGTCTACTTGGCCTTGGCGGGTTTCTCGGTCTTCTTGGGCAGCAGCACGGCCTGGATGTTGGGCAGCACGCCGCCCTGAGCGATGGTGACTCCGCCCAGCAGCTTGTTGAGCTCCTCGTCGTTGCGGACGGCCAGCTGCAGGTGGCGGGGGATGATCCTGGTCTTCTTGTTGTCGCGGGCGGCGTTCCCGGCCAACTCCAGGATCTCAGCGGTCAGGTACTCCAGCACCGCCGCCAGGTACACCGGGGCTCCGGCGCCGACGCGCTCGGCATAGTTGCCCTTCCTCAACAGTCTGTGGACACGACCCACCGGGAACTGGAGTCCAGCCCGGGAAGAACGGGTCTTTGCCTTGGCTCTGGCTTTACCGGCTCCTTTACCACGTCCAGACATGTTTCTACCTTCTTTCTTGGTTTAGTAAGAGAGAATGTGGCGTTCAGCGCCGAAAACCGCCTTATATTCCTACTCCTCTTCCCTCATTGGTCAGCTCGACCCTATCGTCCAATCAGAAAACAGTTTACGTCAGGGTCCTGTTTTATTTACAACGCTCCCGCTCTGTACAAGATTTCAAAATAAAGCGCGGCAAATAAGCATTTGTTGCTCCTGATCCATGTTACATTAAAATACATTAAGACTCACAATACAAATAAAATATTGTATCAGTAGCTTTTCCTCAGTTAAACTAAAGAAGGAACAGTTTTCCATTTGTGATTTATTATGCAAAAGCAGACTTAAAGTTTCTTTTCAAAATGAAAGTTGTCTTTTTGACTTCAGTGACTGTCAGAGTTCCTCCACACCTTAAACATGTGTTGTATATAGAACTTAAAGCATCTGTTCATTTTGACATAGCTGCAGTCTAATCTGAAAAATCTCTAATTTTCACAAGATGAACATTCAAATACAAGTTAAGTTACATTAAATTATCTACATATTAATTTAATTTGAGGACAACATTTGCTCATATGTTAATGTTCCAGGGGACAAGGGCTCATGCTGGGGCTGTTTCTAAATACTTTTACTGCAGAAAATTTTAAAATATTTATTTTAATCAGGGTTCATCTTAGAAATAAAACAATTTCTTAATGCCATATTTTTGTGGACTCGTAAAGAAATGTGTGACTACACACTGCAGAGTAATGTTCAATCAACACATTGCCTGTGTTTTTATACCAGTGAGGGTAGATCACAAACACACCTGGTCCATCCAGGTAAATCTAAGCTCACAAAGAACAACACTGTTACTGCAGGACTGTTAGATTGAGATTAGGTGGCTGCAGCTAATGAACAGGCAGATTTGCACAAAAATACTTGACATATTATTGAAGCTTCCACTTCACATTAATATGATTGTTTACATTTATGCTCCAGTGCAAGCTGTTTACATGAGCTACTTCTGCTGGTGATTTTACTTTCTGAAGTGTGTTTCGGGTCATTGTCCTGCTGGAAGACCCATGACCACTGTTGACACAGCTTTCTGACACTGGCTGCGACGTCGTGCCCCAAAATTCTTTGGTAATCATCATTTTGTGACATCGATCACACAGTCAAGGCATCCAGTGCCAGAAGCAGCAAAGCAACCCCAAAACATCTTTGAACCTCCACCATGTTTCTCTGTAGGAACTGTGTTCTTTTCTTTGAAGGCCTCATTTCTTATTCTGTGAACAGGGTCAGGACGTCCTTCACCAAAAAGCTTTTTGTCTCATCTGTCCACATTATATTCTCCCAGATGGATTGTGGTTTTGTCACACGTTTTGGAAAACTCCAGTCTTTGTGTCAGCAGTGGTGTCCTCCTGGGTCTCCTACCATAGTGTCCCTTTTCATTCAGATGGTGATGGATAGTGCGAGGGGACACTGTTGTACCATGTGTCTGCACATCAGCAGTTCTTCATCCACCATTCGAACAAGCCTGTAATTTTTCATTAATTTTGCTCTTCCGTCCACGTCCAGGAAGGTCAGCTACAGCGCCATGAGCCGTAAACCTCTTGATACTGCAACATTAAGATCTCTGGAGATGGACTTGTACCACTCATGTACGCTCCTTTCTTTTCTCCACGCTCAATGTGACAACACAAAAGTTGAGACAACTTTTCACCATATTACCTACACCTGCTACTTGCCACAGGTGTGTCTAAAGACAAATTACAGGAGCATCACATTAAAAGCAATTATTTCTTACAATTTTGACAAGGTGTGAAAGTTTTAAGTTTTCTTTTTTTTGTTTCTGTAGTGCAAACAAAAACAAAAAGCTCATCAATACTAAAACGTTTGCAATTGGAATAACTTTCTGAGAAGTGTTGCATTTTCCGACAGAATTGCAAGGAGCAATATATAATATATATGATGATCTTTATACGAAACGGAGACCCTGCTCTCTGAGTATGTGTTGATTTAACCTCCTCCCCATGGATTTATTGTTTACAGGGTCAATACAGGCAACAAGACATTGACCCTGACCCGAAAGAGAAAACCATGAAATGTTCAAATTAACTTCCTCAGATATGTTCATGTTCCCACTAACCCTCTTCAAACAGCTGCAATTCTCTGAATTTTAAGCAAAACAACTTTGATCAAGTTACTCTGAACATGAAGTAAAGTTTTGCTACAGAAATAAAGGATACAACACACATGGACAATCCTGCTGAGGATTTGTGTGTAAAGAAGTTTAATGTGTTACTGTGATTTGGCCAATTTAATACTAGGATCATTTGGGTATTAAAGCTACATAATCATGTGTTGAGTTTATAAGTCAAATTTTATCATTCACATAAAACTAAACTACAAAGACACAACAACCTTAAAGTCAGGACTAAAGCTCTTAGCAGAAACTCTAGGTGGCTCTTAAAAGAGCCTTTGGGTGGATGGTGACAGCAGGAGCAGTTTATTTGGAGCTGGTGTACTTGGTCACGGCCTTGGTGCCCTCGGACACGGCGTGCTTAGCCAGCTCGCCGGGCAGCAGCAGGCGGACGGCGGTCTGGATCTCCCTAGACGTGATGGTGGAGCGCTTGTTGTAGTGCGCCAGGCGGGAAGCCTCCCCGGCGATCCTCTCGAAGATGTCGCTGACGAAGGAGTTCATGATGCTCATGGCCTTGGAGGAGATTCCGGTGTCGGGGTGGACCTGCTTCAGCACCTTGTACACGTAGATGGCGTAACTCTCCTTCCTGGTCCTCCTCTTCTTCTTGCCGGTCTTCGTGACGCTCTTAGAGACGGCTTTCTTGGAGCCCTTCTTCGGCGCTTTCACTTGCTCAGGCATGGCTGCTGGTTCTGACAGTTCGTCTACAGCTGATGGTTGTGCTGTCGGCGAGCGCTGCTTTTATAGTCCCCTTCATGCAAATATTACTGTGCGGTCGCTGGTCCTGGATTGGTTAGTTTTCTCAGTAGGTTTGCGCATGCGCCAGACAAATTCCCGCCTTTTAGCTGTCTGCAGTGTTTATGGAGAATCTCATGTTTCCATGATGGAGAATAAAAATAGTATATTAGCCCGATATTTAACTAATATGTTGTAATAAAATCTAAAAGGTCATGTATGTCCCATATTGCTCTGCCCCCATTTTATTTTAGGTCTGAGTATGGGCACAATGGCAGGATTATCAGAATATTTGGACTCACCTTCCAGCAGACACTTATTTGTCAAAAAAACAAACATATTAATGTCTAAAGTCTGACAACACTGTAATCAGCACAAACTGGGTACAAAAATATGTGAGCAGAAAGTTTATACATGATTGTGTCTTAGAGAAAACAGTGTTTATGCATGGTTAGTGAAAAACTAGTGTTTGCTTCAAAATGATGTGAAAATCATCTTGTTCACTCATCCACAACAATACACTGATTTAAGTTTTCCAAGACACTTTCTGTTCAGAAAAGACGAGGCCTGATCATGAATAATCATGTGATTGACCTGAGAAGACAAAGACTCACAGAATGAGATGCACAATGAGCCTTTCAGTCAGGAATGTGGCTGAGCAGAAATTACTGTGAAGAAGAAAGTGAGGACAAAAGAAATTTGTATATTTTCTGTTTGTAGTTTATTTAGAATATAGTAAGATGTCAATGGTACAGAAGATACTTTCAGGGTAAAACAAGGTAAACAGGAACAGTAAACAGGTGTGAGGTTTGTAAAAGCCCACTCTCACACCCGATGTATAACCTCTTCTCTCACATAATACACAGAATGGAACAGCTACACAACTTTGTGCCAGTCTAGGAAACAGTTCCTTTTCAGCTGAACACACAGGTGAACATCACATGCCTGGCAATTCCAAGGAGTGTCCTGCCTCTTGCCACTCTTTGCTTTGCAAAGCGCACAGATCCGGCGACCAGCGGTGGCATCTGAGGCCTGTCCAGCTCCTGGAACTGGCACATGGTCAACACTTTGGTTTTATTTACAGAGCTCTGTAATTAGCTCTTCCATAAACTCCTTGTGGCTCATGTTGCCATAAAGCTCTTTGTGTACAATATAGGCATTGGTGGCCGCAATGTCCAAGAAGTGTGGAAACAACTTCCTGTACCACTTCATTGTCTTGTGCTGTGCAGTGTAGTACTGTAGCAGCTGATCGGACAGGCCAACACCCCCCATATGCTGGTTGTAGGCAATCACAGGGGCAGGACATGGAAAACTCTTTGTCCTCCATCCATTTTGTGTTTTCACCCTCCTCTGCATGGTGTCTCCTGTTTGAGCAGCATGGATGGTGGAACAGACAGACACCTCTCGTGCGTCCATCCATTTCACAAACACAAGATGTTCATCTCGAATCCACCTCATGGAGCCCCTCGCAGATTTGCTGGTGAGTGAGTTAGCTGCATCCTGAGGGCAACCCTTCCTGTTGTCTCTGTAGGTCCCACATGCACCAAACTTCAAAGCAAACAAGTCTGTTAGCAGTTTGGGACTAGTGTAAAAATTATCCATGTATACATGGTACCCAGAGCCCAAAACTATACGGTCCAACAGAGACATCACAGCATCATAAGACAGTCCATGGCCTGTGGGAAAGCTGTTCTTCCCTGTGTACACAGCAAAATCCACCGTATATCCATTTGATGAGTCCGCAAGAACAAACAACTTGAAGCCCCACCTGGTTGGCGTGGCTTTCATGCACTGAGTCATCTCTGTGTTTGCTTTGCAGGCCACCACTCCTTCATTCACTGCCAGATTTCGTCTTGGATGATAAATGGTCTTACATGCAAGCCGTATAGTGTCCATGAGGGGTCTGACCCTGAAAAGACAGTCGTGTTCAGCCGTGCCCCTCTTTCTGTCATTTTCCTTGTCTGCACCTGGGTGACTCATGTGCAGATTCCATGAAATGGTGAGGTATCTGTCCCTTGACATGACTGTGGCAGGAAAAGGAACAGAGAAAAGACTATCCTGCCGCCAGTAGTCTCTGATGGACTTCAACTTCACCATGGATATGTAGAAGACCAGCCCAATGTAACGGTACATTTATATTTACGGCCCTTTGCACGGGACTTGGCAGCCTGAGCGTTGGTGTTTCGACACAGAGTTAACACAGCACTTTCAGAAAAAAACATCTTGAAGAGACTCATGGCAGAGTGTGCATCACGGGGTTTTAGCTGTGGTCCAGGTTCCCGTTTGGGCAGGAATCTCAGAGCCTGTGGAGCCACGTCAATATCAGTCTCTGTTTTCCATGACAGAGTGGGCTGCTTGTCTGCTTTGGCTCTCTTTGCCACAGGTTCCTTTGCACCGTTTTTCCCACATCTGCAATAAAAAGGTAAAATAAACTACATTATTAACATTATAGTGATTATAGTGATGTTCACTGATATTCACCACATTAGCCCACATTTTACCAGAGTAAATAAACTGTGGTAACATCTGTTAGCATTTATTTTTCACAGTACCTTAGTATATATAGTATATAGTATGATGAGAGAACAGCCAATAACAGATAAACTATATTTTAACACTATCACCAGTCATATGTGGTTTTATACAGCCGAACAACATTTTACATCATGAAGGGAATAATATATAAGAGAAATAACCAAAGGCTTACTCGTCAGGAATCACATCCTCCTTTGGGTCCAGTCGCTCTTCGAAATGCAAATATTCGTCATCGGAGTCCGAATCTTCCTCTGAGGACAAAGTACAGTCTTCGTCGCTGTCCAGAGCCGGAACTGCTGCTTCACGGTCCATCATCCAAAGGTGCAGGAAAAGTGAATAGTGAATAAATCCTACGATGAGGCTTGACGTTTTATGCCATTTCTCGGGGGCGTGGACATAAAAAACCTGGTTCCGCTCAGATTATTTCCATATGAACAGTCCGACCAGTGGGAGGCGGGATCACGTGAGCTATAATGAGGTGAGACAGGAAAAACCGTGTCGCTCCTTATTTTCAAACGAATTATATAAAAAGTGATGATTTGTTTTCGACTTGAATTGTTTAATGTAAAAGAAAACATTTCAAACTTTCCAGACATATGTTTCTTATTTTTATGAGACACGTATTCGCTGAGATTCTGGTTGTTTTTTTTTACGTGTCTGTGAAGAGAGATGAGAGAGAGAGAGCACCCTGTCTCCTTTATTTTACTAAAGCACAAAAGCGTTTTGTTGTTGTGAGCGTTGACAAATAAAACTAGACTCTTTACAGATTTGAATGATTTATTGTTTTATATTACTGACGGAGTAATTTAAGTTTGTTCCGGCATCATCAGGACAAGATGCGTCAAAACTCACTTTAATCGTTTATTCGACAGGTTTTCTAATAAAGTTTCTCTTCATGTTTTAGACATTTATTCACGTCACTGTCTGGACCACGTGGTTCACGTGTCGACAACGTGTCACATGATGTTTCATGTTTGGGAATAAAATTTAAAACAAAAACACTAAGGACTGAGCTCGTCAGATCAGGTGTGTGGCTCTGAAAAGAGCCGTTGTGTCTTAGGGGGTTCGGGATCAGGTTTAGCTTCCGAAGCCGTACAGGGTGCGACCCTGCCTCTTCAGAGCGTAGACTACGTCCATGGCGGTGACCGTCTTCCTCTTGGCGTGCTCGGTGTAGGTGACGGCGTCGCGGATCACGTTCTCCAGGAAGACCTTGAGCACCCCGCGGGTCTCCTCGTAGATCAGGCCAGAGATACGCTTCACTCCACCGCGGCGAGCCAGACGGCGGATGGCGGGTTTGGTAATTCCCTGGATGTTGTCTCGGAGAACTTTGCGGTGACGCTTAGCGCCTCCTTTGCCGAGTCCTTTACCGCCTTTGCCTCTTCCGCTCATTGTCAGTAGCTTCTGTGACGAATAATTATGAGCTGCGGCAACTGTGGCATTTATAGCGTCTGTGCGGACGTAAGAGAGGACACCACAACCTTGTTGGGCGTTGCTAGATTTTCTTCAACGGAAATATCAGAAGATGCGGTTTATCACCAGGTGGTGGCGTCAATGGTCAAACGACAGTTATTTTCATCAGAAGAAGAAGAAGAAGGAAAAACTTTGAAATGACATATTGAAATTTTCGTCTATAATAATCTGTTAACATGATGTGTATAAACAAACTGTGAATATTTATGTTGCTGCTGTTGAAGAGTATTTGGATTTGTTTCTTTAAAAATGCTCCTGGTAATCAGGAGACTTCAGATCTGACGCAGCATGAACAATAATACAGTTTATATACATGTTAACCCAGAGGTGACAGCCCAGGCACAGCCACGGGGCCCAGGGTGTCAGGGGGCCCCTGTCGGAAAGTCAATCAAATGACTACAAAAAGCCACAAAACAAGAGAAAAAGATGCAAAACAACAAGGACACAAAACCACAATGGCGACAGAGAAAAACGGGTGAGAGTTTGACTAAAAACAGAAACATCTACATGTAAAAACACAAAAAGGCTCCACATCACGGTGTTCGGCCATTAGAAAGGTAGAGTGGTGGGGGGTCACAGGGGCCTGTTGTCCCCTAATCCATCCATGCAAACCATTAACAAAACTACTGTAAGTAGTGTTTCTTATGTTTCATAAACCAGCATGCAAATGTGTTTGTGTGCAGGAACATGTGTGAGTGTGTGTTTCTGAGAAAAAGGGAAACAAACTGAAACACAAACCCACATGTGTCCTCTTCCTTACCGACTGTACGACTGTAAAACACGTCTGTGTCAGAACCACCTGCCTATGATCTATGGGAAACACAGATTTAGGATATAAATACAAAACAAACTCATTCAAACACACGTTTAATTATTCATGCACATATATTTTTGTCTTCTCTTCCTTCATGTCATGGTTGTTCCTCCTGGACCGAGGAGCAGAAAATCCACATGGGGCTAAGTGTTTTGTCTCAAACTCACTTTGTCAAATCCACGACATTAATTTATCTGTGAGAGCCAAGACATCAGACTCATTTTACTGGACATTTCCTCTGATATTTTTTAATTCATTTATTAAAATGAAAATAAAGAGGCAGTCACATAACACCCGACTACAGAGGGTTAAACAATCCTTAGTTTTTCTTGCATGCAAACTGTGTCAAGGTGAACAACAGCCAGCGAGGCCATAAAAAGCTTCATTGTTTACAACCCACCACAATCATCAAACTTTCCATAAAGTGGAGTTTTATGACGGGGAGCTGGTTAATGGTTCACCTGATGACAGGTGACAGAGGGAAACAGAAACAAGATGGACACTCACACAATCCTCCTTATCTCTGCTCCGGCCTTTAGGTCCTCATTCTCATTAGTGTGTGGATAAAAAATAATAAGTGGATTCAACTGAAAGTCAGAGCTCAAACATGTCACAGCAGAACCTAGAGACTAGTCCAGGGCGGCCCAGTGCAGCAGTGGTGTTTCACTGTGTCCTCCCAGCAGCAGGTTAGGATTAGGGTCTGAACCTAGGTGGACCCGGGGCCTTTCTGTCTTGAGTCTGCATGTTGTCCCTGTGTCCCTGTGTCCTCCCCTTCCCACCTGCCTGTGCACTTTGTTTATTAAATGTTATTTCTTATTATTCTATGTCCTTCCCTTCATACGAAGAAATGAAGATCACCTAATGATGTGATCAACCACTAAACCATCTTCACATGCTGATCTGAGCCTGACCTGCAGCTGTTTGACTCCTGTAAGATTAAAGATGTGATGTTTACATATCATCATCATATAATATTCATTATCATGAAGAGTAATAATATGATTGGATATAAAGTCAGTGCATTTCCATCATCATCCAGCTCACAGAGTGAAAGTTTCACTAAATCTGCAGCACTGAACTAAAAGTCATAACCTTTGTCTGCAGTAGCTGCTTTTTCAGCTTTAAATAAAAATGTTATGTTTAATCTTAATTTCATAAAACACAAGGTCAAAGGTCAGACACCCTTTAATCTAGAACATAATACAAAAATCTGATCATTATTACCTGAGTCGGACTTTATGGCGACTATAAAACGACTCGGTTTATGAGCTTTGCCAGGAATGAACTTTACACAAGTTGAAATAAATCAGACTTGAATGTTGGACAAAACATTTTCTGTGTAAGCTGGTTTCATTATTAGACGCCTGATTTCAAAGGAAAATAAATGTAATTTGACATTTGTCTATTTCAGAAATGACTGTTTCTGTTAGAAAGTGACTTTATTATGTTGTAAGAATAAAAATGAAGAATCTTTAATTGGACGTAAGAAACACAGAGATAATGTAAGTTAATATTTCCAGAAACAAACATAATTTCATGGCTGAAAATATAAATGTGAAGATAAAATGTCTTGGTACAAAATTATCTCTAGAAATGACGTTTTGTTGATTAACAGTATTTGACAGACGCAGCAGAACCAGAAGCTGCAGCCTCAATCTAACGTCTATCAAACACTTGAAAACTCAAATACTCGTGTGTGTGATGAGAATTATTGTGGCGTTTATGTGACTTTACTGCAGCAGACTAAATACTCATCAGCGTAAAACAATAAATCTCCCATAAATCCATAAAGACACATAATTCCTCTTCAGGAGGGCACGGGGGGATCGCAGGGGGGATGGGATGGCGGCCTCTGTTGCAGGGTCGTCAGTTCAAGTCCCTGCGGCAACGTGATCAAGAGCAAGGCATAAATTCTACCTGCCCTACAGGTGGGAAATAAGAGTGCTTTAATAAAACACATTCAAATACAATACAAAGAGTAAGGACTGAGGCCCTGTGGAGCAGTGGTTCGCACTGCTGCCTCACAGCTGCAGGTTGTGGGTTTGAACCCTGGACAACCGGGGCCTTTCGGTGTGTCCTGGGAAAATACTGGATCACAGTCCTTCCTCTGAGAGTTTCTCAGTGACACATACGTTGAAAAAAATCCATCCATAAAAAGACTGAAGTGGCTCTGAGACTCCTGCAGGCCGAGCAGCTCGACTTCCAGTCGACTTCACACTCACGAGTGGGAACAAATTGAAATATCCCACAGCTCCACCAGATGTAACATCAGATTTTTAATCTAGTGGATTAAATCCAAATCACAAATGAATCATTTCACTTTTTTTTCTTTTTGACGCTCAGGAAATTAAATTCCCAGTTGTCCAGCTGCTCTTTTCTCGGGCCAGTGTGCGTCACGTGAACGCTGAAGTTGTAGTGACCCGGTTTGACCACTGAGCCACATTTACTTCGCATATGGCACCAAATCCATCTCTGTCAATATCTATATCAATATCTGTGATTCACGGTGAAGAGTGTTTCCCATCATGCCTCGGGGCCATATGTTGTTTGGTGCGTGTCGACCTCAGAGTGGACAGAGATCCAGCAGGAAAAGTGACGATGGCGTCTTGTCGATTGACTCCATCTTTGCTTCCTCCCAACTCGCACATGGATGAAAACAGTCGAAGTGTTTTTAGAGCAACAACAAGAACAGGCAGAGAAAATGTGACCGACTGTTGTTGTTGTTACATACAGAAAGAAAAAAGACGCGTTTCCATCAAACTGTGAAAGATTCAAATGAAAATGATAATAACTGAATATATGACGGATAAAAAACAGGTATAATATGTTATGATGTATAATAAAGAAAATATTCACAAATATGTAAAAACAAATGTTTAGCTCCTCTAACAAACACATCACCAATCAATATTATCAATATAATCAATATTATCAATATAATCAATATAATCAATATTATCAATATAATGAATATAATCAATGCTGGAAGGAAAACTGATCCTTTTCCACAAAGTTTGAAGTGATGATTAATGTTTTTTACGTGTTTTTAGGTGAAATATGAAGGATCTGAAAAACAAAACTGAACCAAACAAATAAATTTGACTCATTTACAAACATCTCATGAAATTCACTTTTCAATTAAACAGATTTTATTTATTTTGATTTAAACTAAACTTGAATTTACTGAACAAATGTGTAAAAAATGGAAACTAATTCCTGTTTAAGCAAAATTTGTTGTTTTACTGTTGTGGTTTAATTTTATTGTAGAAATTCGTCCATAATCTAATGAGTATTACTACTGCGACTACTACATAAATGTAGTACAGTAGTTCAGAGTACAAGTATTTTAACAATAAATAATTATGATCTGAGTTTTTTTCTTAGGGGATGTGAGTTACACGTTTCCGTTTTTTAATTTTTTATTTTAATGCGGAAAAAAAGAATTATAATATTTTAAAATGTGCAGAAAACACTTGGTTTATGTTGAACAGAGAGTTCAAGAGTCATTTCATGAACAAAGTCACTTTAATAAGTTTATTTATGAGTCAACGAGGCGAATCAAAGAAATTTAACTTGAAAATAATCCAGACACTTTTTCCCACAAATTCACAGCAGATTAAATGTTGAACTAGTTTTAATGTTGATGATGATGATGATGATGATGATGATGATGATGGTGATGATGATGGTGTGACCCGTCCGCCGACCCTCTGACTCGCCTTTTCTGTTTACCCTCCTTTGTAAACTGGTCTGGTCCTTTGATCGCAGCCTTTGAAATGCAGCAGCGGACTCTGATGCAAATTGAGGCTGATATGAGGAGCCGCAGCCCGGGGAGGAGGGGCAGGAGGCCCGGGTCACCTGCTCGGTGGATTTAGACTTTTTCTTTAATTTGGTTGATGGATCAAAATCTTTAGGGGACAGTCGGTTTGTGTCTAGTGCTGCGGTGATGAGGAGGGTGAGGGGGTGAGGAAGAGCAGGGCAGGCTGAGGGACAGGGGCAGATAAGAGCCATAAAGGGCCCATGTGACCGCAGCAGGTTTTAACGGGCAGCTGATGAGAAACCACAGACACCGGGAACAGGTGGAGGTGTGGACAGGTAGAGGAGAGAGAGACGCACAGTGGAGCTCGCTTTACCTGCGCACCAGGTGAGACAGGACAGAGGCAGACTGGATCCGCACTGTGCCGAGGGCCCCCCCTCACCTGCAATGATGTATGTGAGTTACCTGCAGCTGGACAAGGACCCGGCCATGTACCCGCACCAGAACCCGGTCAGCCGCCACCCGGGCCTCAGCCTCAGCCCGCAGAACTTCCCGGTCCCGGGCCCGCCACAGTACTCGGACTTCGCCGGATATCACCACCACCACGGCATCAGCAGCGACCCGCACTCGGCGCAGCAGGCCGGGCCGGGCGCCGGCGGCTGGAGCCCGGCCTACCCGCCTCCTCCTCCGCCCACACGGGACGACTGGTCCTCGCACCACTACGGCCACCCGGCCGCCGCCGCCGCTGCAGCCGCAGCAGCCGCGGCCGGCGGGGCTCCCGGGGCCTCCACCATGGCCGGAGCGGTGGGGCCCACGCTGGGATTCAGCCCTGCGGATTTCGCCGGGCAGCCTGCGCTGCTCCCCGCGTCCCTCAACGCGTCGGCCGGGCAGCTGTCCCCCGGATCCCCGCAGAGGAGGAACCCGTACGACTGGATACGACGCTCGTCCGCACCGCCCTCCAACCCAAGTAAGACCCGGGTCCAGGTTTCTTATTCCTGATCATGTCTGGAAACAACTATTTTAATTCAGCAAATCTTCATATAACAGTCACATAATATTAACAGCTGTCGCCTCCGTTTATTTGGACTTTTCCACAATTTTTGCTTCATTTTTCCAGCAGCTGCTGCTTTTTAACAGGTTTGACTCCAACAGGCTGTTTCACATTTTCCTAAGAGGCAGATAAGAGGCCCGGTCTCGTTTTAATCAGCGGCTCATGTTGTTATTTGCATCTTATCGTCCATTAAAAAGCCTGAAGACTCGACGTGAAATTCAGAGGAAACGGAGAAAAGATTTTATGGCAATAAAACTGATTCAAGACAAAATACTTATTATTAAAATTGTTTTAAAATTGTGGCACATGTGATGTGCAAATCACATCAACAGCAAAATCCTAATAATGGAAGTTTTTATTGATTAAATGACAGATAATTACAGATTTCATCAGTTTTTCTTTCACCACGTTCAGGCCTTTCTGGTCATTTCGTTTACTTCTTCGGTTTAATTGATTTTTTTCTCCATCAGAGGATTTTTAACGCAAAATAAATCCAGTTTTCTCCTCAGTTCATTTATTTTCAGTCATGTTTTATCATCTGAACTGTGTTGAGGGGATTTTTTTCCTGAGTGAATATTTTCTGATCCTGATTTTATTTTGGAGCCTTAAATCTAATTTGTTGTTACCGAGTTCCGCTTTAATCGACCGTGTTTTGGTTTTTATTTATCTCCATGCAGGATGTTTTAATTTTTACATTTTAATATGCGACATAATTTACATGAATAATAGAAAACATGCTGTTATTGACGTCGACTCCATGTTCCCTGGATGAAGAGCAAATATTCCCACGTTCCCTCCTGACGCCGGATCAAACGTGTGAATCCGGTTTGAAGCCGGTTCGAAGCCTTGTGATGTAAATTCCCCCCGTGGCCCCCGGAGCCGGGCCTTTGTCCTCGGCTTGTTCCTGGGCGGAGAAGACAAGAGTCGACAAGACAGTTCTCACTTTGAAGTGCGACCCGCGTTTCTTCTGATTTTCACCTGGACTTTCCCAGGAGCTGCACTAACCTCCTCTGGGGCCCGGGGGCAAAAGAAGTGTGGCCCCGAGGCCCCTTTGACCCCCCAACACATGGCAGGATCATTATTCAGGGTTTCAGGTGTGATCAGTCACATTAACGCCAAGACCTTTTTCATATTCACATCTCATCTCAGGTGTTTAGAAAACTGTCACATGATCAGGTGTTTCAGGCAGATTTGTTTCCTAAGTTTCCAGAGTCAGGTTTTCATTTGACCTGTAGAAGTTAAAGCTGCAGCTGCTGAGGCCATTTTGTACCAACATCAGTACCAAGACACATCTGAGCTGCTCCCAGAGTCTTTGTTAAAGTCTGAATACACGAACCATCGGCTTCATTCGTGTCTGAAAAAAAACAACCAGGACCTAAGTTCATATGAATGGGTCCTTCAAAGTAAAAGAACAGGAGTTGAACTCTCTGCCAATGCATGCTGGGAGGTCTGATAGTTTGGTTTCTGTAAAAACATAATTGAACAAGTAGTTTGTTCATTCAGCTCATGAGTTAAGATGCAGGAACCAGAACAGCTCATGGTGACTCTGAATAGTTGAATTAACGTCAAATAAGATTCATTCACTAAATTCATATTTCATGTTTTACAGTTTAATATTTTGTTTTTTGATTGGTCAATGCTTCCCAGCTGCTTATGACAATATTCATAATT
The DNA here is from genome assembly GCF_900324485.2 of Mastacembelus armatus. Classification (NCBI taxonomy): domain Eukaryota; kingdom Metazoa; phylum Chordata; class Actinopteri; order Synbranchiformes; family Mastacembelidae; genus Mastacembelus; species Mastacembelus armatus. The sequence goes on along the minus strand of NC_046646.1, from coordinate 24,658,039 downwards.
ATGAATGAGCTGCTGCAGGTAGCAAACAGCTTGAGTGGATGTAGTTAGAAACTTATTCAGCTTAGATATAATTCAGCCTTAAATTGAATAAAACTCATCAGTTTCAGTGATTCCCAGTGTGGGGGATTAACAAAGAGCTCTGTCCGTGTGTTTACTGGAATATTTCTGATGTCATGAATCATTTCTCCACGTCCAGAGACACTTTCCCTGAGGTGTTGGAAACGACACAGAAGTCAAATATGAGCCAAACGTATTTTTGAAGGTGGGACACTGTGAACAGAGGCCACTGCATCAGCAGCAGCTGTACTTCAGAATAAAACATCTGTCTCTCCAGGGGGAAAGTGAAGAGGTTTTTGATTTACGCTCCTTCATTAGCGTCTCGCCGATGGAGAATCAAACTGTTGGTTTTTACTTTCTGACAAATGGAGCAGAAACTGGACAGTTCGGACAGATGTCTCCCCGAAACTAAAATGTTTGAGCTTTAATTCGCCCCAGTGACCAATTACACGAAGACAGACGGTGTTTAAAGAAGAGACACACATCACTTATTTCACTGTTGTGTGCTCAGTGTTAACGAGACCTGAAGGCCTTTAATTAACACAACAGTCCGAGTGTTTCCAGAGTCTGACCTCAGACTTGTCAAAGCTCAAGAAGGAACAAATATCCCACAAGTCATTGTTTCTCTCAGGTGTAAGATTTTTGTTCTTCTTCCCAGTTTGGCAGCTCAGTTGTTGTGTTTATATGTTTGTTTTTGCAGACAAACAGCTGATTTGTAAACGGCCTGGTGCTCGGGGCCCGGTCCCGTCATCATCCACAGCTTTTAAATTCCAGTTAAAGTGAGACTTTCCTTTTCTACGACAGTGTCGGATGTTGTTGAAGCCCAACAGTATATTCACAGTGAACGTTATTTAGGCCTACGTGTTTTTAGTTGAGTGTCACCTGTATAATTGTACCATTTTCTGTGGTTGTACCTTCATATCAAATGAAAATATCCAGTTGTGCTTCCTTTTCCTCAAGTTTTGTTCGGACATTTTTGGTATTTTGGGGAGTTTCCTGGATTCTTTTAAGTTTTAAACAAATTTCTTTAGGTTTAAGTTTGAAAAACAGCCCAACTCTTTATATTTAATGCTCATTGATTTACCAGCTTCACCCTCTGACAGTGTTGAGTTTAAACAGTAACAGGTCAACACTGAATAAAAGCTGGTCTATGCAAATCCAGCGCTGGCAGGTTTTCTATTTGAATACAGGAGTCATGGTGAGAACTCACGTCTCCATCAGTCTGACTGGACTCTAACCACAGTTTCTGAGACACGTTTATAACACAATATAAAATACTACAACTCCATTGGCCTCATACATATTTTTACATACTAACAGCTGGTGTGATTTTGTGCAGTGGAATGGGAGGCCCGTCTTTTTCCAAAAACCAGACGGGCCTCCCATTGTTGGTGAGGAAGAACCATGTGAGCCAGGTCAGCGGTGTGGGTCCCTGCTGGGTTTTTAAAAATTTTTTTTTGACAACAACGGGGGTCTACGGCTCAGACCCATAAGCTGAACCAGGTTCTGGATTCACACACGTTAATTGGTGCTGTCAGTCTCTGGGATCTGGACTCAGTGACACACACACTGAACCAGCTGCTGCCAATTGAACATCGTTTGAAAAACCACAGAAATTGAGGCTCTGACAGTCAGACAGCTGCCAACTATCAATCACAACTGTCAAGTCTGAAAATCTGATGAATGAATCAATAACTTCCCAAAATAAGCAGCAGCATAGTACAGTACCTGTATTTATTTTGTCCTGCAGCCTCGCGACCATTAACACGACCTTCACCAGATGTTGCTGTGGTGCGGTCTAAAAAAAAGATACAGAAGAAGAGACTGAGCCATTTCTTTGTTGTTGAGTTGCTTCACTTTGGACAGTGCACTTTTCTAAAACCACCTGGAAACAATAAAATGTCCACAAATCATTTGCAAACAGTATTTGAGTCATTAATACATGGTCAGGGTCATTTTCTCAGACTTGGAGGAATAAACTCATTTTCATGTGTAAATGGAAAAAGGAAATATGTGTGGAATGCCCCTTTAGTTTCTCCGTCCCACAGATTTACATGTAGAGTCTGTTTTTTGTTTCTGTGTTTCACAGACGGAAAGACACGGACTAAAGACAAGTACCGGGTGGTTTACACCGACCACCAGCGTCTGGAGCTGGAGAAGGAGTTTCACTACAGCAAGTACATCACCATTAGGAGGAAGGCGGAGCTCGCCACAGCACTCGGTCTGTCTGAGAGACAGGTACAACATCACACCAATGAAAAATAAAACCTTTATAATGTCTTCACTGCACTTCTGTCAGATCTTAACTTCTTTTTTTAATCAGTTCAGACTAAAATTTCTCAGCAATCTTTGGACATATTGTGATGAGATTTGGTTGAGACAGGATGATCCGTCTTCTAAAAGACGTTTGACTCGAGCAGTAAAACACTGTCCCTCTGCTCCAGGTGAAGATCTGGTTCCAGAACCGCCGGGCGAAGGAACGCAAGATCAACAAGAAGAAGCTCCAGCAGCCGGCCTCCTCCACCACCACAGCCACCCCGCCCACCGCCGGCAACGGAGGAGGAGGAGGCAGTCTCCACGGAAACAGCAGCGGCATGGTGACAAGCAGCAGCGGAAGCAATGGGCTGGTGTCTCCTTCATCGCTGCCTTTGAGCATCAAAGAGGAGTACTAAGGAGGAGGTGTTTTATTGGACGCTGGACTTTGGGGATCTGGACTAAACATTCTCCCCTAAAAACTGAGAAGCTTTCTACATCACTTCCTGCCTCCATGTTCTCTGAACGTCACCAGCAGCAGAATTTCTTCCCCCACCAGACTTCTGCTCCACATCAGTCCTGGGATGTTGGCAGGGGGACTCTATGCCACCCAGTCCTGAAAGAAGAACTTCCTAACACGAGATGTTGAAGTCTCTATAGTTCAACAAGTCTGGAAAAACCAGGAAAAAGTTATCGCACGTTGAGCTGTCAGCTAAAAATATTTAATCCAATTCAAACTTGCAGAATTTCTAATGGATCCCAAAGTTTCCACAGATACCACATGTCAGGCTGATGATTGGAGAAACAAAACAGGCAGGATCTTTCCACTGGATGGAAGAGTGAAGCCACAGGGTCTGGGGTAACAGCGTTTAGCTTCCCTGCAGAGCTGCGACAAAACAGTGTGGGAATGTTTTTTAATTCTAAAGCTACTTAAAGGAGCATTTTTTTCAGGCTAAATTCAGTTTTATCTCAAACAGGATGCAGTTTTAAAAACTTATTATTCTAAATGTTTTTTCAGCCCATAAAATAGAAGCAGGTGGAGCTGCAAAGCTGCAACACTATAAGTGTGTGACCCCTAGTTGCTGAGGAAAGTTTAACCAGAAATAATTGAAGTGCAAACTGTATATAAATAATAGAAATAGAAATAGAAAACAGAGTAAAGTGGGTGAATTATTCTGCACTGAAATATTTTCTTTAAAGAACAGAATCATATGTTTATCAGAACTCTAGAAACTACAGTACCCATGAGCCTCAGCTGCCAGAGTTATTAAATTTGTCCTTAATTGTGCCTGCATTCAAAAGTGAATTGGTTTATCCTGCAGACTAAAATCACTGTCACCAGCTCCCATTGCAGAAGCTTGATCTGGGTGATAGGATGTTTCTTCCCAAAATGCACCCTGGGAATTGTAGTTAACAGTTTCATGTGGCAGATTGTACCTTTAAAATGTTCAATCATCACATTGTTGATGATTTTATCTTCAGATGTTATTTTCTCTCCTATTTGGTTCATTTCACCAAAAAGTGACATAAATTTACCACCAACTCCAGAATGTGAAACTTTCCTAGTTTTCAGCTTTTCTCTGACACTGAACTCAACATCTTTGGGTTCGTGACTTGTTCATACTTCAGAGAATAATGACGGGTATTTTTTTTATTATTTTATAAACTGAACAATCAGTTTGTTGTTAAAAACTAATCATATGATAACTGTCAGATGTATTATATAATGAGAATAATTGATTACAGCTTTACAGTTTTATGATTGAGAAAAAAAACAACCACAGTATAAACTAAACCAGTTCAGATCTGGTCCATCTCAGACTGGGGCCACATGGTGGAGATGGAGCTGAAAAGGTGCAAATTTCTAACCAGTGTGGAAATTCCTGAATGAAATATTAAATAGAGCCACATCAAGAGTCAAGTGAAATTCAGTGACATTAAAACCTGAAGCTGCTGACGGACTCAGGCTGGTTTGGTTCTTCCCACATACTGTACAACAATGTCTTGTAAATGTTCATGATTTCACACATCAGATTTTATTGTATACATTTTCAAATGTAATTTGTATTAAAAAGGCTTTATTGAAAAAATCCCTGCTGATCATTTTCCAGTTTCCAGTCACTCCAGTTGTTGAGTATTATGGGCTGGTCCTAAACAGCTGGAGGAGCTGATTCTCCCAACACAGTCAATCAAATATGATGAAAACTGACACTTTCGTAGTTTTAATGTTCAGAATCTGTTTAGAAAATGTGTCGCAAAAACAAGATGGCTGCCACATGTTCACGATATCTGTGCTGTACCACCTGCTAAAATCACTGTCAGGAATTATCTTCGCCTGCAACCAACAGTTATTTTCATTACTTCATCTGCAGGTTGTTCAACTGTTCAACTGCTTTGTCTATAAAATGTCAGAAAATTCCTGCTGCAAACTCCTCTGCATACATGCACATCCAGTACTGTATGTATTTGCCAATTGACGCAACAGTTAAGGTGTGGTGTCCAAAGGGCGAAGAGGAACACTGGGCAAACAGAGCACAGGATCCTGCTATCTGCTGTGGTGTGTGTTCATGTGTCCTCGCTCAGACCTTTGTCCTTCCGAGTCCATTTTGCCTCCAACAACAGTTTTAACACTGATAGAAAATATCAGCAGTGGGTGTGTGTGGCACCCTTTGGCCCTCCCATCACGTCCTGTTCCCCGAAGCTACGACGTGAACTACAGATGCCTGGTTCCTGCTAACGTGACCCAAAGCACTAATGTTACCCAAAGCTCCAGTTCGTCCCAAATCCACATCAGATCCATTCAATCCAATGGTCCACTCAAGACCATGCTAGGTGGCTAATGCTAGTAAAACCAACAGGTTAGCATTAGATGCTAACACATCCAGAAGAAAGAAGGCCCCATGTCGATCCAATGTGAGCCCTTTGGCTGCTTTGAACTCTCTCCATGTGAAAAACGCGAGACCCGCCTGTTTCCAAAAACCAGCTCCAGACGTTGAGGAGCAGCGGAAATAGAGACTGTAAAAAGTGACGGACGTTCTCAGCAACTGGAGTTCCACAAAACACAAACACAATAAACACAAACAAACTAAAGAAGGGACCAGGCCCCCAAACGAAACATAAACAAATCCAACAACAGCTTGAAATGACAAATGCTCATTACAGCACCAGCCTGGACCAGAATGTGGACCTCAAACAAAATGATTCTTAGAAATCAAGAAAAGAAATCGAGCAACTGAAAACAAAAGTCAGAGGTTTAGACGATGGTACACAGCCAACAGCAGATATTAATGAATGAAATCTCCTTCACCTGTTTGGAGTCAGTGAACACCTGACAACAGTTTGAAAACTGATGAATCACTTTTTCCAGCCACTAAAAGGTGAAGACTTTGTTTTATAGTTGTAATAAACTTTGTGGCCCCTGTAGCTTGTTGACGTCCGTCATATGAAACCGGCTCATCATTGCCCATTTACACAAAATGCCTCCACAACTGCTGATGCCAAGTCCCAGCAGGTCTCGGGCCTCAGGGGACAGTACTCAGCCCATCACAGCCCAGGACTGACAGATGAACCTTTAAGCAAACGAAACACACAGACCTGATGCTGAAAGCTTATTACCTGCTGCCAGGTGCAAACGATGAGTATGTTTTTCTATGTCTGGTTTATCTGAACCTGTCGGACTGAACCAAGCTCTTTCTGAAACATCTGAAGCTTCAGACCTCATCAGAGCTGCAGTATCGTGCCTCTAATTATCGCTCCTTTCAATCAGGATTTTCCAGGTTTGCAGAGAAAAGACGTCATGGATGAGGACAGAGCACTGGGTTTTTGCAGATTTATGTCTGGTTGACTTTCCCACTGCTGGTTTGTTCTGTCATAATCAGACATTTTCCTAAAACCTGTAGCTGCATTTGCCAATTCGGATGAAATGATTTGGGTGAATCTGGTCTCTGGCGCTTTGATAAGATCTGTGACAATTAGACAAAAAAAACAAAAAAACATCTTGTCCTTTCTCGCTGAACTAATTCAGGCCACGTTGTGAGTAGCAACAGCTCGAGTCTCATTTTTGTGTAAACAGCGGCTGACGAGCACCTCGGCCTCTTCGCCACCATAAAGTTTATTGGGGGCTGGATGCAGTAAAAATGGTTGCAGCACAGAGACACAGACATGTTTGTTGAGGAGGCGTGATGAGCTCAGATCCCAGAGACGGACGACACCAAATGAAATGAAATGAAACTTATAGGAACCGTCACTTCGGGTCTGACATGAACAGTAACATCGACCTGAACCAGGCAAAGTTCAGTTTTTAGAGCTGATTAAATTATGATCCTCAAAGCTGCAGAAAAAACTTCGCTTTTGTCCTGAAGATGCACAAATATTGTACTGTAGTACTTTTTACTGCACTTCACCTTTACCAGCTGCAACATTAGGGAACACAATAAGGCATCGACAATATAGAATAACATGAATTACTGTGAAAGAGGTTCATACTTTTGGTGCAAATACATTGCTGATAATATTTTTGTACTTTTACTTCAATCAAAGTTATTTTATTTAAGTATTTATTCCAGTGGTGGTTCCTGTAAAACTGTTTTTATACCTGAAGCCTGATGGGTCAGTTTGTCTCTGTCACTGATGCTGTTAATGAGGAACAACGTCCAGGTCAAACGTCCATCTGGCAGCCAGTCCAGGTCCAGGACACAGGAGGATGTGGAGCATGTAAAGGAAGCACTTTGAGTTATTTACTTTTAATATCTGTTGTAATGTCATCATTTTCAATTATTACCTTCATTTATTGTTTCTGGGGACGTCAGCAGTTACGGCTCATTGGAAAAAGCAGCGTTTAACAGTTATGTGAGTGAAGCTGTGTCAGGTTTCTGTTTTGTATCAGTTTGTCCTTCCTGGAAACCACACACATGTTCAAACAGCCAGTGTGTGTTTAAGAAAATGCTGCTCTGCTGACAGAATTACGATCCGACAGGGGCGGCGGCCATTTCACTACTCGTTTCATCAGTCCCAAACAAAATGGCTGATGGCAAAACGCCAGAGTGGCGACCTCAGGCCTCAGGTTGGATGTTACACTAAAACACACAATACAAATCTTCATGTTGACGTGCAGCTTGAACAGTCAGTCTGAGCCACTGGGCCATTGTTGTGTTAAAATGTGTTTGTTCCCAATCAAAGATGTTTACTACATCATCAACTCTGTCAACAGAGGAAACAATTAGAGCAAATAAAAGGAAAAGACAACAAAGGGAGCAAATAACTCTCACCTCTTGCCGACGTCCATAAATGCTCAGGGATTCGTCGTCGCAGCAGCAGATTTATACAGCCGCATGTTTATGGGCCATTTTACCATAAACTTTCATTTACAATATACTTACTGCCACTAATACGCCCCTGTATTGGCCACACTGACTGTGGATAAACAGTGTTGAGTTGTAAAGGAGCAGTGCTATATTACATTGTAAAGGGCAGATAATACTGAAGACATGATGGGGACTACTGGTATTCCCCCAGCTGGAAATAGCTATATATATATATATATATATATTTATCAGTTCAATACATAAGCCACAAAAAAATCATTAATACAATATTACAAACTAGAAGCATATACAAAAAATAAAAGTACAGTTTTTAGGATATGTATGTTTAAATAAATGGTCATGGACAAAAACATGATTTTAAAGATATAAAATTTCATTTAAAATGTTTGAGAAAATTTTAAAAAACTACATTAAATAAAGACAATCAAAGAAAATTATTAGTTTTATAAAAGTAGATAATAAAAATTAAAGTTTTGTCATTTATTTATTTCTATTTATTAATTTTAAAATAGTTTCCCAGCTGCGTCGTATTGAGGTGAAAGAAGGAGTTTGAGTTATCACAGTCTATCAGTGTAATAACAATCAGACAGATTATTGTCAACAATTACAGCTCATCATACAGTAAAAGCACCAGAGCCCCATTAACCTACATCTGACACACACACACACACACACACACACACACACACACACACACACACACACACACACACACACACACACACACACACACACACACACACACACACACACACACACACACACACACACACACACACACACACACACACACACACACACCTGTCTCTATTATCTCAATTAAGTCAAGTTCATATTATTGTGGTTTAGATTTTACTGCCTTTAATGTGAAGGTGAGTGGTAACTCTACTTTAATGTAGTCCAGTGTCATAGCTGCGATCTAATAAACATCTAGAATGATGGCGAAGTAAAGATGTGTCGGGGGAAGCAGTGGACATGCTGCTACTTTTTATTGTATTTCACAAAAACGTCACATTAAGTGAAACTAAATTCCAGGTGACTGTCGGTGCGAACAGGAAGTGATGGTGGCAACAATGTTTCTCTCAGAGTTCTAGAGTCTTTGTGGTGGTTGCCAAGGACACTGAGTGGTTGTCATGGTGCTTCTGAATAGTGACTGTCTGGTTGCTATGGCGTTGCTAAGGAGCTTCATTATAGAAGCTTTATAACACAGATAATTGACAGCGTCGTACACGAGGCAGGAAAAACACACGTTGCCATTTAAAAATAAAAAACAAGGAACATTAAAACTAAATCTGCCAATATTTGTCTTATTTGTTCTTTATCGATGAAGCGTCAACTGACTAAACTAGTTTTAAACAGTGATTTAACTAGCGATTGAAGTGGAAGCGCTAACGTTAGCTTTCTGATATCTAGCCTGTTCAGGGCGAAGGGTAAAGGCCAAAGAAGGTCAACATACCTGAAACCTCACAGGTTTAATAATTAGATCACATGTATGTTTTTTAAATTGTATTTCTCTAAATTATTGATCAGGTATTGATGTTGACCAGCACAATTTCCACTCATTGTAAGCTGTGTATGAACATTACACATAATTGTCTGTACATGCAGGTGCAACTGAGTCAGGCTGAATCTGTCAGACTCATTTCTGAGACGTTGTAGTTTCACAGGTGAAACCTGATTAAAAAGCTTCTCACGCTGATTCAGTTGATCTGATATTCAAACACATTACGAACAGAGAAGAGCAGAAGATGTTTTGTTAATGAAAGAGTCAGAACTGAGTCAGAGTCAGTTTGGCTGTTTGTGCAGCAGCATTTGTTGACTGGATTCATGGATGTTTGTATCTACAGGCTTTTTACCACTTTAATAAAAATAAATTATGTATATTTATTAGAAATAAATAGCAGCGTATCGAGAACTGAACCAGGAGAGTTTCATGCTTTTGAGTCACTATTGTCTTCTGCTGCAGCCAGTCACTGAACACATCGTGACCTGTTTTAACCTGAGGTTTACGACAGGTGTGTGCGTGTCCTTCCCGACTCACCTTTCCCCCCCCATTAACCTTCGTCCTGCTGATAATGTCGGGATTTCGACACGACACTGAAGAACCCTGATTCCTCTCCAAGTTCATGTTTGGCAACAGTGGAAGAAACACAGATAGACGTCTTCTTCTTCTTCTTCTTCTTCTCGTCCTTCAGCTGCTGCCTGTAGAATCACAACACACAGAGCTGCACACATCAGTCTGAATAACCATCACAGCACATTTATGGTTATTTATCTTTCTGTGATATTGCACCTTTGAACTCTCCTTCAGAGCTAAGGGTGTGTAAACAAATCAAACCGTTCTTATACGTCCTTCACCCTCATATACTTTTCACAGCGTCCATGATGTGACGCAACGTATTTACTGTATTTCACTGATTTTGCCTCCAGAGCTAAAAAGCTTTTGCTGTGAAATAAAAACTCAGCTTCCTGCAGCGTGACCTTTACCATGACCAGACATTGACCTTCACAGACTGTGACACTTAAATTGATGTTTTCATAAAAACCAGGCCTGTATCAAAGTGTATCTGCATGTGTATATGCAGATCTAATTTCTAATTTATATGTAATTACCTCCAACACAGGAAACACAGGCTCCACCTTTACCAGCTGCCAAAACACCAGAAGACAAAGACAAAAAGAAGCAAAAGTAAAAAACTGGAGAAAAGGATTGAACCAGAATAAAGAACACATGATAAAAGAATTTTACTGTGTTATACTGTAATATTTTGTCCAGCCCCACTGAAATGGGCTGGACAAAATATTAGAAACACCTCTATACAATATGCACAATAATGTATTTACCATTACAGTCATTTGAATTGATCTGGTTAATATAAAACAGAAGTCACGGACATGTGGGGTCTGAAGGTCAGACTCATTAGCTCGATCAAAGTGGCCCCTCCCTGTGTGCAGTGTCGCACATTAGTTGATTTATGCATGTTTTCTATCTGCGATCAGCCCACACACACACGTCACAATCGGCCTGGGATCCGTGTGTCACTGTTTGCTTTAATCTCATAATTTGACCTTTCACACGTGAACACTGGTGACACGTTAACAACACTATTAACCCATGTCTCACTTCTCTCAGTGGGGGTCAAAGGTCACGACCCTGATTCGACCAAGGAGGCTCAAAATGCTAATGCTCCTAAAGCATGCTAATGATAGGGAAGCCAGCCTGGCTCTTCCTGGCTCCTACATCCCACCATTGTTTACCCAGGCTGCACCTGTGAACCATGGCCTCAGAGATGCAGCGTGAATTTTAACACCAGAACAAGAGGCAGCAAACATGAGGAAGCAACCAAAGAAAAAAAAAGAGAAAAGACGCTAAAAATAGAGTTTTTTTTGCAGCAGCTTCTTAGGACGATACATGCAGGTGTTCCTAATATTATGTCCACACTATCTGCATCAGTAAAGTATTAATACCACACAGTAAAAATACTCCAAGTCCTGCATTGAATATTGTATTTACATAAATGTATAATATAATCAGGCACCTGCAATTAAATGTAAAAGTACTTAAAGCAGGAAAATATCTCCTGTGATACTATTATAATACTGTATGTACTTCATATATTTATATTAATGTTACTCATTAATTAATGTGTAAAGAGTTGCCATAGTTTTTTTTTTTTTACGTATGATAATTTTCTTGAATCATGAATCCAAAAAGTCAGAAAACAGAGAAATGCAGCCACAGGTCACCCAGAGGTCAAAGTTCACCGATTCATTTCACCCAAAAATCAAAATTATTACAATAAATAAAAACAGCAGCAAATCTTCACATTTCAGGACCTGGAGCCATGAAATGTTTTGGCATAACATAAATCAGTTAAAGATGATTGAGATAGATGCTAATTAATGTCTTTAAGTCGACTGGTTGAGTTTTAAGTAGTTTGGTTGTTTTGTCAGATAAACGTCGTGGAGTAAATAAATGTTTCTTTTACATTATTTTATATCAATAACACAAAGGTTTTTCAACTTTTGTGTTATTGATATTTACATCATCTCAAACTATAAATGGATTTTCTGCTTTTCAGACAGAAGATCAATAAAAATGACATGTGATATTTCAGTTTTTCTTTTTTAATACATTTGCAAAAATTTCTACATTTCTGTTTTTTTCTGTCAAGATGGGGTGCTGAGTGTACATTAATGAGAAATAAAATGAACTTTTTTGATTTTGGCAAATGGCTGCAATGGCACAAAGAGTGAAATATTTAAAGGGGTCTGAATACTTTCCGTACCCACTGTATGTCAAAGGATCAATTCACTTCATTTTGAAGAAGCTGCGGTGTCAGTTCCTGAGCAGGCGATGCTTCCTGTGGAGCTGCAGGAGGCTGTAAAGGTTAATCATTTAAAACACACGCACTGACACGCCCTGCTGTGCACGTACAGCAGTGCGCGACTGGCGAGGTGTTGTGGTTCTCATGGTTTTATGGCGTTGATGTGTGTCCATAAACGCTGCAGGTAAACACAAGGACACTGTCGTGATGAACCGATGACTGACGTCTCTAAGAAAATGTTTGGTGAAGAGCTGGGAAAAAATACACAACGTCTTCACTGCTCAAGCACCGTCAGGACGAAAGCATGTCCGAGGCTGAGTCCACATCCACAAACCTGATGTTCCCACAGTGTGAACAGACCAAACCAGATCTGGACCACCTGCATAGGTGGTCCAGATCTGAGTCCTATCCGTCAGAACAGTCAGATCAGAATCCATGTGGTCGTTTTAACGTCTCCCTCCTCTGCACACGTCGCCTGTCGTCATCATTCAGTGTGGGAAACTTCAACATGGGGGGGGGGGCAGTGGAGAGACCAGGACGCTTCACATTGGTTGGACCTTTATGGAGAAGCTTCTGATGGAGCCAAACTGGAAGGAACATATGGGAACCCAGCAGCTTTGGAGGAAACTGTGCACAAGCCGAGCTTGATCAATGCAGGGCCTGTTTTTGTGGTGGTCACTTTACTGAGCTGTCGTGACAAACACAGCAACTATCAAACCAAAAACAACCTTTTAACGGCACAGAGTCGACGTTTGCACATCTTCCAGCTGGAACTGAAGCAGAGTCAGTCGGTGGCCTCTGCACAAACAGATGTGTTTGCTGAGAAAAGCAGCAGCATCTCAGGAGTCAAAGAATCAATATGGGATCAATAATTAGAATATTACTGAAGTGGTTTAATAAACATTTAGAAACCTAAAGAAAAAAGTGGCTCCACTATTTATTCTATAATCAGAGAATAAAGCAGCAGACCTGGTCTTTGGGGTAGAGGTTAAAACAAACCCTCAGTGTAACACACCATGTTTGTCTGCAGGTCAGAGGCATCTGTCAGTCTCAGTCCGACTGACTGGTCTCAGTCCAGTCGGACTGAGACATGGGAACCAACAGTAACAGCCAAAATAAGATGCTAAAGGCATAAAAAAATCTAAATTACAGACAAAACTACATTTTTATTCCATCCTTTGTTGGGTCCAAGCTGCTTAGTTCTCGTATTCAAAACTAAATCTGGCTCCCAATAAAACTATTCATTTTGAAGCAGAGCTCTTCGTTCCAGAACCTGAAGTGAGTCGACAGCTTCATCGTTCCCTCCTCATTTTTACATCAAAGACCAGTTGAAGGTGAATCATGTGGGAACCTGCTCGTCCTCTGAGCTGCATCACTTTAACACAAACCACAGAAGGTTCTGATGGTACTACACGGACCATGTTCCTGATTTACTGCAGAGGGAACATATTAAAGTCTGAATGTTAGAGTGAGGCACAGAAGATGATTCAGTAAAGACCAGTCACTGTCCTGTAGGTTTCCCTGTAGCGCCCCCTACAGGCTCGCTGTTGTTTCAGTGTTTTGTTCCTCTTTAACTCCCAGTTACTACAATGAACTACTGCATTTTAAACTGCAGTAATATTCTGATGAAATATTGGTGTATACTTCCAACTTCAAGTACCAAGTCAAATCGTGAAATTATTATGATCAGCAGCATTAGGATGTTCAGGCAAAGCTTTGACATGAGCTATAATTAATGCTACTACTAGTACTTTTACTACTACTACTACTACCACTACTACATTACACAAATTTGAGGTACTTGCATCTTTTTTTCCCCATTTTTTAAACTTCTATTCGACAACATTTAGGAGGAGATTGACCTTTGACAGCTGGTTTTAAAGCTCATCATTAACCTGATTACTGACTAAAATGATTCACTTCACCTTCAGCTGTGACTTTAAAATGCTCCACATGTTAAACGAGTCACTACACACATCAGTTAAACATCAGGACTGAAAAAAGACTAAACACAACATCTATAAATACGTTTCAAATTAAAGGATCATCAGTAGAAAGTTTATAAGGAAGGAAATGTTGTGAAGTAAAAAACAAATGTTATTTATTAAAGAAACAGGAATGAGGTGAATTTAAAACAGGTAAAGTTTCAGTGAACCCAACAATTGTTCATATTCCGGTCAGCCGGTGGCGGTAATGCGCTGTGGCTGCTGGGAAACTGCCATCAAAAAAATACACGTAGAAGAAGAAAGCCCTGACACAGGCGAAGAAGAAGGAAAGGCGCTGTGGGGAAATTAAAATGTCTGCTCCAAAAACAATCCCGAAAGATGCTCAGGTAACATTTTTCATTTGCTGTTAACTTCCCAGGCCGCGTCTGCGCTGCGCTCGTTAACTCGACGCTTTAACTGCGGTCGTGTTTGAAAGTCAGGAGCTGATGCGTTTGTTCTCTTTTCTCAGAAGATGCTAATGTTAGCTGCTTGCTAACGTTAGCATCTTACTGCCGTTTGTGACAATGGCCATCAGCTAATCCGCTAGCTGTTAGCCGTTAGCCGTTAGCCGCTGTGTAATCTGTCATGTCCACCGTCTTTTATCGACATTAACGGATCGTGTGAGGCAGAAACACCTGGAGCTGAGCGGGAAGATGCTAAAAGGAGCCGAGTTCAAACCAGCAGCACCAGTGGTTTATTCCCAGTTTGCAGCTGGAGCCAGAAAACCTTTGCTGTTTCAGTTTCAGATAACTGATAGTTATTATAACCATCACTGACTAGTCGGGTTTCATTTAATAATTAACTGGACATCGACAAACCACGTGATCGTCTCCACTCAAACATCGTAATGGTTCGTACAGTCTGAGCTCATGTTGTCTGGTGGATCCTACCTGTGCTCCGCAGGTGATGGTCCAGATCCTGAAGGACATGGGGATCACGGAGTACGAGCCTCGAGTCATCAACCAGATGTTGGAGTTCACCTACAGTAAGTCAGCAGCCCGGTGGGAACATCTGGAAAATAACGCTCAGATTTAAAGCGTCATGTGTGAACAACCGTCGAGTCTCGGCTGCTGCTTTTCTTTGCAGGATACGTGACAACCATCATCGAGGACGCCAAGATCTACGCCACACACGCCAAGAAGTCCAACGTGGACGCTGACGACATCAAGCTGGCGATCCACTGTCGCATGGACCAGTCATTCACGTCGCCGCCACCACGAGACGTAAGACTGAGCCTTAGACAAAGTTCAGCTTGTCTCTTCAACAGTTTCGGTCTTTGTGGACCAGTTTGTGTTACAGCCTCTTTTCTGCTCTGTTCCAGTTCCTGCTGGAGGTTGCGAGGCAGAAGAACCAGACTCCTCTGCCCCTCATCAAACCCTACACTGGACCTCGACTTCCTCCAGACCGCTACTGCCTGACTGCGCCCAACTACAGGCTCAAGTCCATACAGAAGAAGGTGAGGAGACTTTTACCTTCGGTCTCCGGTTTTATTTTGCGGTATCGGCCTTAGGAGGAAAGGCTCACGCGCCAACGTCTGTTCTTTCCTCCCAGGTGTCGTCGTCTGCCGGAAGGATATCGGTTCCTCGCCTCAGCGTCGGCGCCGTCTCCAGCAGACCTACGACACCGACTCTCGGTGAGTCTCCCATCACGTAAACCGGAGGTCACGTAACGCAGCTGAGCCACGTCCAACAATTTGAAAACATGGGAATTTTGTTCGGTCCCAGTCGGACCAGTTCGTTCTGACCAGTTGTTTCTCCACAGGAACTCCATCTGTCCAATCCGTCACCACTAAAGTTGGAGCTCCGGTGTCTCTGACGGGCCAGAGGTTCACCGTGCAGATCCCTCCACCCTCTCAAACCACCACCACCAAGACCAGTAAGAGTCCGTCTCTCCCAGTCACTTATTCCCGTCAGTTTGATGTCCGGGCTCAAACCAGTGACACGTGTTCATGTTTAAACTGGTGGTCTGACCCTCGTTGTCTTTCTTGTCCCGACAGCGACGCCGTCCACGCCGACCGTGCCCAACGTCCTCATCAACCCGTCTCTGATCGGCTCCAAAAACATCCTGATCACCACCAGCATGGTGTCGCAAAACGCAGCCGGAGACTCGCTGAAGAGAAAACACGAAGACGAGGACGACTATGACGCTTTATGACGACAGTGCTTCTTTTTTGTTTTGTTTTGTATTAAGTATTAAAGAATAGCAGAGACTGACCGCGGTCCAACCTCTGGGCCCCGTCACGTTAGTTTACATTTTGCAGGACACTGTCTAACCTGGGGGGAACCTGCGGACACCAGACGGCTGCAGGTCTCGGTGTCAGATTCAATGGTTAAAGCTGGAAAATTGCTCTGATGTGATTCACAATAAACTGAATTAAAATAAAACCTAAGTCAGTTTTAAAGGAACAGTTCACTCAAATACTTAAATGTTGCTTGATAAGTTTTATACCTGAACAGAAATAATCAAACGATGTAACATTTTCTTTCTTAACGTAGATTTAATGATTATATGTCCTGGAGTATTGATGATTAGTTTTTCAGCAGGAAATAATCAGCAGCTATTTCGGTGATTGTTCAAAGCAAAAGTACCAAATATTTGCTGCTCAAGGTTAAATGTGAAGTTTTCACTTTATGGACCGTTGGTTGGAAAATCTACAAACTTAAGGACTTAGACTTTAATATAAACTTACTCGTTTTTATTTACTTTCATAGCATGTTCACTTCTAATGGACCTTTTTACAGTGTAGTATTAGTTCTTATATGAAGGGTCTGAGAAATGTCCATCACCACTATCAAACCTGATGAGTCTGTGTCCAAGCTGCTGTGGAGACACAACATCCTCAAACACGAACAAGGTTTTAAAAACATAAAAACATCAGCAAATAACTTGCAGGTAAAATTACTTTAGTAGCCGGTGAATTGAGTTCTGTATGTGTAAACTATAATCCAGCCATATTTAGTCCAGTTTTATCAGACCCCTGTGGATTTCAGACAGAAGAGGCAGCACAAGCATCACACAACAGCAGCATCAGTTCATTTTACCTTTAATAATAAAAAGAAAACTAAAATAAAAATCTCAAAATAAAAAATACATGGTAAAACAATAGACTCTTAAATGATTATGAGAATAATCATGGTCGCGGTGATGATACAGTAGAAGTTAATAATAGTCACCATAATAATAATAATCAAGAAGCATAATAATCATAACTCTGTCTGGTCTGGTGTTCATCCCACCAGCAGAAATCACCTGTTTTATAGACATTACGGTAAGCATCGCACAGGCCGGGGCGTGGCACTTGTCAAAATATTTTCACACTTAGCAGAGTTACCCCACATATGCACGACAAAATAAGGACAGAATCACAGCTCGTACGATTCACAGCACTGCTCGAGAAAGAAAATCAGAAAATGAAAAACATGCTCTGTGTCGGTTTCTTCTTCATCTCTTCAGTGACTGAGCGAAGGAAGAGGGAGGGAATTTGGCAATTTCTAGATTTTTAAAAAAGAAAAAAGTAAATTTTGTTGGTTTGTGTGAAGCGACTTGACAACAAGATGAGCCTCAAAATAAACAATTAAAAAAGTCAAAACGATCAACATTCTTCTGCTAAATCTCCTGAAATAAGCAAAAATAATATCTGCAGTTCTGTGGGTTTGTCCGATGAAAGTGCTCGTGTCATCTGAAATGTTGGTCTGTGCAGCTTTTTGGGGGCAAATGACCATAAAATATGTTAAAGACACAGATTCATCAGCTACAGCCTGTTTCTTGTTATTTAAAGAATAAACGTACAAATAAAAAAATGCTGGAGAGGATAAATACACCCGAGCTGCTGAAGTCCTTCCCATCAAGTCTGAACAAGGTGAAATGACAGAGTGGACCATGGGGGGGGGGGACTGGAGGGAAACACTGGTGCAGTTTGGTTCATTAACCCACATCTCATTTGTCATGGCACAGTTACAATATGAAGGTTATATATCACACATGGCATCGGTTCTGTGTTAGTGCTGGAAATGTGATGTGATGCCACTGTCAAGAAAATGAAGTCGATTGTGTTTTAGGTGCAAGTCTCAGTTTTAACAGTTCAACACAAACCATTTTATGAGAAAAATGTCAAAGTTTTTTTTTAATAAATTAGGCGTCTTTGAAAATATGTCACGATATTAGAAAAATATCAGATGCTGAAAGAAAAAGTTCATCTCAGATAACTGAAGGACAAACTTCTGTTTTCAGTTTCTAGAATATTTAGTTTTTTAAAAATACAATTTATCCTCCTGACACTTGAACTAAAGAAAGAAATGATCTTTTTTTTTTTTTTTATCCCCTTTGGGTATTTTTCTGCCGCACAAGAACAAAAACGAGGGGCTGCTTATTAAAACGGGAGTAAGACCTGAAGGCACAATCCAGTTTCCAGCTGCTGCAGTTTGACTCAGCAAACATTTTCATTCGTCCCGACAATAATTTTGATCAGTTTGGGATCTGAATCAGAGATGAGGACACCAGTATTTCCCTTTAACACCCAGGCGGGGCCGAGCCACAGGCGGACTCTGTATCCACTGATTGGACTTTAACACAAACCAACAGCAGAAACAAACTTTACTGCTCAGCTCCACACACACGATGCTGTGCGCTCCAGAAAAGGAAAAGTAATCCACTTTAACTGTCAGCCGGGTGTAAAGAGACCAGAATTAATCCAAACCAGATTCAACCAACGCATCAGGTCAAAGGACACGAGGTCCAACTTTCGTTTGGTGCTTTTAGTCGTATCCATGTTGATTTTTGCTATTTTAGCATTAAAAAGGAAGGTGACAGTTTCAATCTGTGTTTGTGTGAAAAGTCCATTTAATGAGCTTCATTTTACAGACACAAAGTCAAAGTGTCTAATGTTTCGTTCCTTCACAGAAAAACACATGGAATCAAGAGAATAATGAAACTACCTGACTGCAGCTTTTCGATCTGCCTGAAGCACAAACCTCCAGCTAAACATCAGAGACCTGATTAAAAAACATCTTCAGACCTGGTGCACCAACAAACCGTGAGCTGACACTGTGCCATGTTCCAGTTTCCTTACTGTCACCAAATGCCACAAAAACAGTCAGAATGGAGGGAAAAGCCAAACATCGCTCGCCTCAGTTTCACAAACTACATGAACTGACAGCAGATTGGAAAGTGACTCCATGTGACACTGACTAGTGGCCTCTTGTCTTCTGGCACATCTAATGTACGTTTTTGCTTCATCATAACGTCAGTGTCTTCTACATTTGACGGGAACCTTAAATTAAAAATGAGTAAAAGCAGGTACAAGTTTAAAAGTGCGTAGGAGCTGAACCCACAGACGAACCTCACACACTCGTGTCCCAGTTATACCCAGTCGCAGGTTTAATTTCAAAATAAAAGGACACGTGTGTGAGCTGTTTCTGCAGCAGGAGCCAAGAGCAGTTTCTAGTTTTGATGTTTTAGTGAAATCTGATGACAGCAAGAAAAACACAAACCACCAAAGACGCAAAAGTGTTTGAAATAAAAGGGAACAAGCCCAACGCTGGAATGGATTTTAAAAAACGTGGGGATTAAAAACAGAAGTGACGCTAAGAGGAAGTGACAAACATTTTACAAAACGGGCGACGGGCAGGTGTTCAAGTACAGAGTAGACGAGAGCAGGAGAGTGGATGCTGGTGAAATCGGACTTCAGCTGCTTGTGTAAAACTGCTCCGAGTGTGTTTGTGTGTCTTCCCCTGCAGCCACGACCCAGAAAGCATCTACGGTATTTACCTCAGAACACACTTCCCTCTTTTTTTCTGTTTCAAATATATTTCCTGTTTGTACAAGACGGAGCTGGTCGCTGCAGGAAACAGTCGACATTCAGAAAGATTTCAAAGTAAAAGGGCAAACGCTGCTGATCCTGCCACTTCCCAGCTTCCTGCACATCTTTTCCCAACCAAAACAAGCCCCGCCCACACCTGAGTGCCCTGACTACGAAGAATCAATAGCAGAGATTTCGATTAAGATCGTCAACATCTGTCCTACAGCTGGATACGTTGTTTTTTTTTTGTTTTGTTTTTTCACCGTTCAGCGAAGGAGAAAGAGAGAAGTCAGATGGAAAAGACAGCAGCGAGAAATGGCGGCAGTGTGACAAATGGCTGAAGCGAGAGAGGAAGAACACGACCGAGCTTAAACGAGACCTCCGCCCAAACATGCCCTAATCCATCCCCTCCACCGGGGAATGTAATGTGAAGAGTGTGAGTGTGTGTGTGTGTGTGTGTGTGTGTGTGTGTGTGTGTATGTGGTGGCTTCAAAGCGAGCGTATGTGGGGTCGGCGAGCTCCTAGCAGTCCTCATCCTTGTCATCCACGACGCCTTTGAGCCGCAGCCGGGCGAAGTCTTCGAAGACGAAGTCGTCGTCCTGGGAGATGCTGCAGAAAAGAAAACAGACGTTACAAACGACAGTGAAGCGAAGTCATTCAGGCTTCACAGATAACGCGCCCAGCCGTCGGTGTCTGTTTCCAAAAACCAGCTCCAGAAGTCGCTGTGAGCAGAGAGAAGCTCCAGTAGAACCAGAGCCTGTAACCAGTGACGGCCGTTCTCAGAGTCTGGAGCTGGTTTTTGGAAACAGACGGGCCTCCCCTTGTTGGTGAGGAAGAACCATGTGAGCCAGGTCAGCGGTGTGGCTCCCTGCTGGGTTTTTAAATAGTGTCTGGACAACAATGGAGGTCTACGGCTCAGACCCATAAGCTGAACCAGGTTCTGGATTCACACACATTCAATGGTGCTGCCAGTTTCTGGGTGGGATCTGGACTCAGGGACACACTAACACACATTACTGGCATTACTATTCTTCAAATACTGAAGAGCAGTGGTGCTGTTCTTCTAAAACATCTGGACATGCTGAAAAAAGTTTTATTTTGGTGTCGGCACAGACACAGGTGTGAATCCTGCTCTGCTCCCGACCAGCAGTGGAGATTTCGCTGCTCATTCATTCTTTAAGACAGTAAGTTGCTGCTGTTGGACACGAGGTGAAAACAATGAGCTTCAGTGAAACAAACAAGGACAAAAGGCTTCATACTCACTTTGTGTCAAATTCTATCAAATTGGTGTCGATGGGGGGGTCCGATTCTGGCACCGCTGCAACACAAACACACGTGTTAGTATGTCACACTGTGGTTCCCATGGAAACTGCCTCTCGTCTCCATGGAAACCCAGTGCATGATAAAGAAGTGACGAGGACGGAAAAGGCCAGAGTTACATAACTGAGACTGTACAACAGAGATGAATCCACCACCAGTTTCATTTCCATTCATCCGTTTCAGTTTTCATGAAAAAGTCAAATATTTCCTGATTCCAGCTACTGGAACATGCAGATCTGTCGCTTTTGCATTTCGGTTGTGTGAACCCACCTGACTGTGGACGGGACACCGGCGGCTCCACAGGTTTAGGGTGCATTAGGATGAAGGGCAGCTCCACCGACACGTCTCTGAAAAACAAATGCGACGTCAGTTCAGCAGGAAAATCCCTCGGGGCACTCCTTTGACTTTCCAATAACACTTCCTGTTATGGCCTTTTGTGCTGATGAACTGCTGCTGTGGAAATAAATATCGTAGAAAAACTCAGCAGGTAAAGAGGTTTGTTTCAGCAGCCAAATAAAACAGGAGCAGATCAGAACAGGGAGGATTTCAGTGGATCTAATACACATTCAAAGCAGAAATAAAAACGTGTCTTACATGAGGCTGTTTCTCTAATTCAGATCCTTAATTTTAACCTGTTTATCATTTAAAACCAACACAAATAGTTTTACCTCTCAAATAAACCATTTAAAAACAGTTTGGACCAGTTAAAACCTGATTTAAAGTTCTGTTACACTCAATTATCTCCAGCTTCAAGCAATTTAAACCAGTTTGAACCCACTTTAATTTTGTTTTCCTCCAGTCTACAGCAAATTAACCAGGTTCCAAACCAGTTTAAAGTTTATCCTGTTTAAACTGGTTTCAACTCACTTTGATCCAGATGATCTGATTTAGGGAAAACTATATCTTATTTAAATCATTTTAAACTGGTATAAATTCATGAATGTAGTTTTAAACCAGTATAAACTATACAAAACCTAAATGTTTATCTAGTTTACATACAATTTAAAATAAAGATTTTGAAACATCAGGTCACAGTTAAAACAAATCTGTCCTTTTTAAAACTGTTTTAAGGTGTAAAAACACTTTAAAACCAATTTAAACCAGTCATATCTGGTTTGAAGTGGATTGTTTATTAAACTGGTTTTAAAACCATTCAGTAACAGAGCAGATTTTCTCTCATTAAACCGGTTTGTGTTTTTTCTCTGAGCGTCTCGAGACAAAACGAACACTGCGGCCGTCACATTTACCTCTCCAACATGCCTCGCAGCAGCCTGAGGGGGGCACACAAGGGGAGGAGGGGGAGCCAGACAAAAAGCCAAAAACACAGAGGGAAGATGAAATGAAAAGCAGGAGGCAGCATGTTCACAACAACCTACAGTGGAAGCAAACACAGTGAGGAGCAGCTGCAGCAAAAAGCAGAGGCTGAGCTGCACCGACAGGAAGCTTTAAATTTCTTAATTTCGCTTGTTCCATGTTCGTCTGTTTTGTTTTCCTTTCTCTGCTCGGAGGCCTAATCTCTTTCCAAAGGTCGCCCTGCCTGCTGGAAAAAACAATCTGTCGTCTTTTCATTACAATGAACAGAGAGATGACACTGAGGCAGCCCGAGAACAACCCACCTACACCTGGACTACCTCCCTTCCATACAGTACCTTGGTCTCACATCAGGGACTCCAGTCCACCACTGGGATAATGTTTTCTGAGTTAATGTGGGTGCAGCTCAGCCACAGGTTTCATCAAGTTGAGTTTGGAGAGAAAGAGCTTCAGCTATTTACAGAAGACCAGTGAGGCTGAGACAGGAAGTGATGTCAGCAGAGGGACAGTGACTTGAGGTGTGTCTGAGTCTAGGACCACATATGCAAGTGGCCCAGATCTGATCTGAGAACTGATCTGGTTTGGCCTGTTCACATTGTGGGAACATCAGAGCTGAGTCAGTGGAGGGAAAACTGCTTTGAAGACCTCGTGCTGGTTGTATTGTGTTTTGGGAAATCCACTTAAGGTAGACCTGAACCTCAGCACTCACACATTAATTATCAAGTGCAGTGAAATCTGGACATTTGGATTTAGCCTGTGTGTGCGTGTGTGTGTGTGTGTGTGTGTGTGTGTGTCGTACCCTCCACGTGAGACCACCAGCTTCACTTTGACTCTGTAGGACACCAGGATCCCCAGAACCTCCTTGTTGGTGACATCCTTCACACTGAAACACACAACAGAGTGCCAAGGTCATGTGACCGTGCCAACACACCTGTACACACCTGTAAACATCTGTGTGTGTGTGTGTTAGTGTTACATGGTGGAGGAGGCCAGGTTGGTGTCTTCATGTTTGAGTTTTCCATCCAGAGCGAGTCCTCTCTTCTCTCTGTTCTTGTCGAGCGTCGGGGTCAGAGTGTACACCTTACAGAAGGTGGAGCTGGATGACACCTGGTCACTATGGAGACAACATGCTTCTGTCAATCAGACTGTTTTGTTAAACCCCGCCCCCTCCACATTGAACTCAATTCTTTGTTACAGAACTTGACAGTATTTTATCTCTGCAGTAAAATCACATTTTAAATCAGTTCACCATTTTAAAGAACAGTTTAAATGTTAGTATGTTAAAAATCTGCTTTGCCTGAGTCCACTTAACTTTTAAACCCAGTCTGGACCTGCTTTACCTGAGTCCACTTTACTTTTAAACCCAGTCTGGACCTGGTTTACCTGAGTACACTTAACTTTTAAACCCAGTCTGGACCTGCTTTACCTGAGTACACTTTACTTTTAAACCCAGTCTGGACCTGGTTTACCTGAGTACACTTAACTTTTAAACCCAGTCTGGACCTGGTTTACCTGAGTACACTTAACTTTTAAACCCAGTCTGGACCTGCTTTACCTGAGTACACTTTACTTTTAAACCCAGTCTGGACCTGGTTTACCTGAGTACACTTAACTTTTAAACCCAATCTGGACCTGGTTTACCTGAGTACACCTAACTTTTAAACCCAATCTGGACCTGGTTTACCTGAGTCCACTTAACTTTTAAACCCAATCTGGACCTGGTTTACCTGAGTACACTTAACTTTTAAACCCAATCTGGACCTGGTTTACCTGAGTACACTTAACTTTTAAACCCAATCTGGACCTGGTTTACCTGAGTACACCTAACTTTTAAACCCAGTCTGGACCTGGTTTACCTGAGTACACCTAACTTTTAAACCCAGTCTGGACCTGGTTTACCTGAGTCCACTTAACTTTTAAACTTAACTTTAACTTTTAAAATCCATTTATACCAGTTTGTCTGGGAAGTGGGAGAATTTGAACTGGGACTTACTCTGCCTCGAGCTGGGCCACTGGACATTTATACTGGGCAGTACTGAACAGGCAGATGTCTGCATACTGACGCACTGCAGAGACACAGAAGAAGAGGCAGAGACAGAGTCAGCGTGTTCATCAACATCTGGACTAAAGTGAACGAACAGGAAGTGACAGACGCACCGGAGATCTTCACTCTCTTGACGGTCTTGGTGGAGTTGTTGGTGACGTGAACGTTGACGCTGATGGGCTCTCCATGGTAATACAGCTACACGCAATGCATCATGGGAGAAAAAAAGAAAACCACATGTTTTGTAAGGTGCTTTAATTTAAAACAAGAAGAGTTGAATAAAGCAGCCACAGTAGGGAACATTTACAGTGGACATTTAGAAAACACAGGATTGGCATTCAGGGAGGTTGAAAGTACACAGTAAAAGTACAAGTATGACAACAAAAATACTTAATGACAAAACAGTCCTGCATTTAAAATCATAAAGGCCCTAAGTACTCCCTTCATGCAGACAAAATATTGTCACATGATTCATGGGAAAGAAAAATCTTATTCTTTTGATTTTCTGTAAAATGTTGAATCATCTAGTTTTTGAATTAAACATCTGAAATGTGACGAGACGACGACCACACACAGATTTCATTTCAGTTCCCTGCAGGTCTGCATGGCTGTATTCACCTTCTCATGCACCTTCATTTGAAAAGTAGTGAAACAGCAAACAGATGTGAGCAGATGTTCATCCAAACTAACACACCAGACCACCAGGTGTGTGTGTGTGTGTGTGTGTGTGTACCTCCTTGTCCAGAGAGGCCTCCAGGTGCAGGGATCTGTCTGACATTAGGAAGTTGCGAGTCGTCTCCACCATCGGCTGAGGACCAGGTTTCTCTGGAGCGTACTGAACCTTCCTGATCACCAGACGCACCGAGTTCCTGCAAACAACAAATATCTCTGTAAACACAGGCAGGACTCAGACACTGTAGTTACAGAGTAACTTCAATCTTCCAGCAGCTGATTGAGTTTTGTTTAGCCTGGTCGCTAATGCTGCTAAAACCCTGTGTAGACCCTCAGAAACCTATTGAACCAGTTCCCTGCAGGTCTCACCTCTTGTGGATCTTCTCTTCTATTGACTTGGCACAAAAAGCTCTGATCTCAAAGTCAACGCCGCAGGCCTGAAGAGACAGACAAGACACTTTCAAATTCTGCCTTCAAGGCTTTTGAACCCTTCACCCTCTGACACCCTCCAGTTTTTGTTGAGGAAGAACCATGTGAGTCGGTGCAGCGTGTGCTTCAACAACAGCTGACCATAAGTAACAAATGGAAAGAACTCCATGAATAAGGACTGATTCAGGAGCAGCAGAACGGGAAGAAAAAGTCCAGCTGTGTCCTGTAGTTTGGATGTTTTGAATTCAGGAAAATGCTGAAACATTTGACTGTGAAATGACATGTTAAGTGTGTTTGTTACCTTCCCAGTGTCCTCCGGGCCGGGCTGTAAAGTGACCGAGCATGGGAGGTTTTGAGGAATCTGCAAAGGAACAAAAAAAATTCAAGTTAAACATCTCCGTTTCCTAAACAGCCCTCACTGCGGCCTCATAATCGCATCTACAGCAGAGACTTAAAGTCAGAGGAAGTTTAGACTGACTGAGATCAGAGATTGATCCTGATGATGCAGATTTACACCCGGGGATGTCGATCAACACGCCACCAGCAGCAGCAGCAGCGTGCATGTGTGTGCGTGTTAATGCAGAGGCGCTAAAACCTGCAGCTGTGAGGTTGAGCCTCGGCGTCATGGTGTTAATTTATTTAGCAAAAAGTACAGTCACGACTCTACATAGATCAGGCCGCCATCATCTGCACATTTACCAGCCTGCAGGAAACCGAGCCCCCGGGAGCAACTGGCACCAGAACACTGGTCACATCTTAATTTCCTTCAGCTTCATAAACTGACGCTTCATTGAAAACCCCTCATTCCTGCTCTGAGCAGTTCTCGGAACTTTCGGAACAACATTTCTGGACTCAGTTTTAATTTTGGGTGTTTAGAGGACTCTGAAAAAACAACTAGAAATCTCTGTTTGAATCTCACCACTGACGACCTGATGGGTCCATCTGTTATGCAACTTCAAAACAAATGAGGAAACAGCAGCAACACAGACTCATGCGTTGTTTGTATTTACTGATGGGAGACTGTATTTGAATGGATTCAAAACAGCTGCACAAAACTCCTATTTGTTCTCAAGGGTTGGGTCCAGCTGTGGAGACTTAGTGTCTGGACATTACCATTTATCTGGTTGGTCCTGTGGCTTAAAGTACTGCTTACACCACTAGTCCAATTCAGAGTAACATGGTAGAAATATGTGACTATTAGTTATTATACCACAGTGTGTTACATCACATGTACTGAAACCTGCAGGTTTAAGCTTTAATGTCAGACAGTAAACTACACACGTTTTATAACTACTGGAAAATTAAAGGTGTGTCCAGGCTGAAGCTGTACATATGTGCTTTTCCTTCCAACAACACATTTCATGTGATTAATACTAAACAAACAGTTCCTGGAAATTAAAGTTCCTGGAGCTTTTGGAGGAAATGCACCTTAAGAAGCTTATGAAGAGAAATCACAACAACATGTGACTCACAGTGAAGTAGAAGGGGTGTGCATGCTGGCCCAGTTTCTTCAGCAGCCTCTCCTGCAGCCGGCTGTTGGGTTTCCGCTCCTCAGGCACCGGAGGGAAGGCCTGAAAAGGACAGGAGGCAGAACCACGTGAGGCTCCTGCTGAGTTTTTAAGAGTTTTTGGACAACAATGGAGGTCTACGGCACAGATCAATAAACTGCAGCCTTCACGCTGAAGTGAAGGTATCATGAGAAAATGTACTTAAAGGACTGAACAGACAGATTTAATTTAATTCAACTGAAGTTCAAACTGAACTTGATCGATAATCGAGTTTGTTCAGGTGGAGCTCTGACCTGGAAAGTGGAGATGTAGAGATCCTTCCTGAACGACAGACCCAGCACGTCCAGGTCCTCGCGGCCATATCGAAACGCACAGGTCAGCGTGACGAAGACTACAGGAAGAGGGAGAGCAAAGAGCTGTTTCTGATTCATTCTGTTGATTTGCACTATTTTCTTATCTCACAGTGATTTTTTGTTTGAAATACCCTAAAACATTTCTACACCTCATTTAAAGCCCTGAGTCAGGGAAGATCTTAACCATCGATCAGTCTGTAACTTGTTTTTATTACAGTTTATGAATCCTGCTGTTATTCAGCTTTCTGCAGCATGTCCACGTGCTTGAGGACTCCAAGTGTATAAAAACTTTAGTATTTGTGAAAACCAGGATCCAGAACTGTTTTCACATGCTGACAGCTCAGGAAGAAGCAGACCTACCTTTCCTGTCCTTCAGATACTCAGGGTCGACGAGGATCACGCCATCTGTCAGCAGGAAGGAAGAGAAACGATCATGTCATCAGAAAACTACAGAGGCCACTCCAGTGTTTCTGCTGCACCTCAAGGACCAAATCCCCAAAAACTCCACCAAGTCCTTGTTTCAGTGCTCGAGCTTCAAATTGACATTTTCTTGATCTCAGACCTGAATGTTACTGCAGTGTTCATGCAAAAAGTCACCTGTACATCAATTCCTCCTGATGCTATGCAGTTCTAGCACCTGGTTGTTTCAAGCCTTTCACACATTTTAAATCTCTTTTAATTATGATTAAATATTTATGTACAAACCTCCAGGCGTGCTGACTCACCTACTGGGTCCACGTGGTCCAGGTGATCCACAAAGTCCCTCTTTCCCAGGTAGACTGTCACCTGCACAGACCAAGCACAGGCTGTCAATAAGTCTTTATTAATTTACACACATCACTGAAAGATTCAAAAAACTAAATTATGGCCAGATCAATAATTCAGATCATTTCTGTTCATCTCATATTATCAGTGACTTCAGGAATTATTCAGCTTCACTTCACACACAAACACAACAGAGTGAACATTTGTAAGAATTTCAGAAAAATCCAAAAACTGAAATGTCTCATTGACAAAAGTCGATGATCAGGTGCTTCCTGATTTGAATGATCACGTTTCCTCCTGCTTCAGACTCACCTTACAGTTGGGGCTCGACTTCTTGAAAACTCTGAGAAGTTTGGAAGGAAGAAGAGAAGAAGGGAGAGAACAGAAAGACACTGGCGTTAGTTTATTTTTGTTTAGTTTTTCTGCTTCATCAAACTAACATCTACGACAAAACGCCGTGAAACTGTTGTTTTCAGTGAAAACATGTAAAACCAGCCACCGTGAATCTTCTGCGTGGGTGTCGAGATAATCAGAGGAAATGTGTCAACTTTCAAACAAGGCCACTGTTTATTTCAACACAGCAGGAAACTGAGGAGGGAAGTGGTTTAAGAGAAAAACTTGACATGATTTGGTTTATTATGGGATGTCACCACAGTCCATCCTGCAGTGAACAGACCCCACAGTAACTTTTCAGGCTGTTTAGCTAAAAACCGCCGTGAGGTAAACAAGACAGGCAGAGCTATTTAAAAGACTGGTCCCTGTAAAGCAGAAGTGACACTGATCTGGTGTGATGCGTAAATGTGCTGCAGCTCTGACTCAGACGCAGCTCTCAGACCTTTAATAACCGTCTCACTGTGAATCAAACCGACTGTGGTGACACGGCTCCATGCCGGCAAACGTCCCTGCCCTTTATAATGTTCATTAACACTTTGCATTTCCATGCGAGGAGCATTCGTGACACACAGCGCGTTGCTGACTGCAGGTCAGGTGCATCACGTGGACGATCAGGTAGAGCCGCTAGTCGACCGACAGAAAACTGAATTCACCGAGTCGTTTTTGGTGTTTTGCTTCAGGACAGTCATCGAGCTCGACGGGTCAGACTGCGGTTCAGTCCTCAGGGGGCGGTGCTACAGCTGTTACAAAGGCCCGGACAGATGTTTCATCGTGCAAATTGTAAAACGTCACGTTTGCTCAGAGAAGAGAAAATACAGTGAAGCCTATTTACATCCTGGTCACTGCAGACAAACCAGCCTGAACTCTCCTCCTCAATGTTCTCACCCCACAAACCCAAACCTGAGCCCACTAACAAACAAAACACAGACCACCATTTACACACCAGCTTTTGATCTCATGCAACCATCGCAGACGTCCACTGACCGTGTCCACAACAAACTGCACCAAACCTGCAAAGGTGTGAAGGCCGCTGACGCCTCCAACAACTGCTGCCACAACACAAACAGGAAGTAACAAGCAGAGCAAATAGCCTCCTCACATTTGGTCGAAGCTGCAACATCTGGAAGCAGGCAGAGCCGGAAACCGGCCTGTGATGTGAACTGAGCTGCTTTCTCTCACCATTTCTGCAGCGAATAAACTGTTTACACCAGAGCAGCTCCAGCTTCCTGTCGTGCACTGATCCTTTCCACACCACGGCTATATTTAGATCACTTCAAAGCACAAATGAAATCTGACTTACAGGATTTTCTGGCTCTAGTTTTGGTGCTGACGGTTTGTTTACTGTGTTTCAGCTGCAAAACTCCTAATGAGCTGTAGGAATCAGCCAAACTGGCGGTTGAGTGTTTTTGTCATTTCAGATTCCAAACGCAGCAACATGTGTCAAACCGCAACGATCGTTTACATTAACAATGAGCAGTTAATTGTTTTTGATGATTTAGTCTTTGAAACTGGTCGACTTTTGATCTGCTTCCCTCTTTGCCGGTGATGTGCGGTCGAGCCGAGGGAATACGGCCGACGACAAACAAGTGAAGGTGCTTTAACGCTCGACTGGTCACTTAAAACGCCGGCCCAAAGGTCTGCAGGGACAACTTCCTGGGGAAAGTCCCGTCCCGTCCCCCTTGTGACAGCAGACTGCGTCACCTGGACTTCATGCCAACACAACAACTGAGCATTTTGGTTCTCATGGGAACATTTAAACTGATTCACATCCAGCTGTGGACGGTGGACAGCTGTTTTCTACTGATGAACCCTGCATTCATTCAGTCATGAACAGGTGGAGCTCCATCAAATGTTCCAGTGTTTGGAGTCAAACCTTTTAGAAAAATTAATCTTTTAAAGCCTAAACTTGTGATTATTTTCATTACAGATAATCCATCCACGGTTTGGTCTACACAGGAGCAGGACCTGTTCTAAAACACAATCAGTTTAAAATGACATAAGCCAACAACTTTCATCAGATTTTCACATTTGAGGACCTGGAACTAGAGATTAATAAATCACCGCAGCTCTAAAAGCTTTTAAAGTTAGCTCTGAGTCATTTCTCAGGTTCCAGCTTCTATTCTGGATCCTGTGAATCGGCAGGTTTTTCTTAGTCGGCCTGGGGGAAACATTCATCATGTGTAGACAGGTTACACTATTTTCTGACCTTGTGGGTGATTTTGCAAAGTGATAAAATGCACAGCTCACACACAAGACTCAGTAAACTTCTGTATTTGTTGTGACACACTAACAGTGAACACTTAACGTGTGTGTGTCTGCCGGGCCAGCTCAGTTTTAAAGACTGATTTTCACAATAAAAGCATCGCTGCTTCCAGAAATGTGTGTTATTGGTACAAAGTTGTAGAGTTTTAAATATGGTTAACTTGATCCTTCTGTCCTGGTGCTGTGACGCTGTAGACATTTGGCAAACAGGCCTTCACCACCATCTGCTCTGGGTCATGTAACAAGCGCAAACAGCCTGAACGCCACAATTAAAGTTGGATCACATGGGGAGGAAACGCACTGAAATGAAACCACCCGTCTCCCCAGAGTTCAGTGTGCTCCTCAGACACTTCAGCAGGACTTTGATCCAGCCCAACCTAAACCACAGCTATTAATGAGCACAAACTACTCAGAAACACAGACTCGGCTGTGACACCAGGGCCGACAGCACTTCCTCATGTTCTCTGGACTCGTTCCTCCCTGTGCTTCCTGTGCACGAACATGCTGCAGCTCATCGCCTGCGAACGCTCGGTGTGCACAGGCCTCCTGCCTTTACGTGGCAAGTTAGCAGTTAAAACACAGCGTCGGTCTTGTTTAAAGTTCAGATCAAACAAAACCAGCAGCCGGGGCTGTCGGTGCTAAAGGAAAATTCCACTTCGTAATGAAAGTCTTATTTTAGTGGTACAGCCCATCCTTCCTGTCCGTCCTCATAATTTAACACAGAGACATAACGACAACATCAGTGTACGACCACAGGGCAGCAGAAGCCAACACACAGGTCCGTCTGAAGGAAGCTCATCGTGTCTGTTACAACCTGCTGCTCAACACCTTTCACATGTTAACCTGAAGGTCAGTTCTCCCATGAATCACTCTGTCGATAAAACAGCACAAACACGGCTCACAAACCGAAGCGACGCCTTCAAACAATCGTCCACATTAACCAGCCTGAACAAGACTCAGAGCACAAGGCAAAAATAAAAACTGTGAAAGTCACACATGAAGACAACATGAACATGTCACAGCCGACACAAAACCCACACATACACATCTGTAATACTACGACCATGTGATGGCCCCAGAAAACTGCAGTATTAATAAGTAATAGTTGCAGTTAAAGTATTACCAATTAGTTGAGTCATTGTCTCTAAAATGTCAGAAAACAGCAGAAACAAACATAAAAAAAATCTGACAACGTTTGATGTTTCCGTCCACATCCAGCAGTGAAGAAGAAACATGACGTATAGCATTTACGTTTCTCTTGGTTTTGCTTTGGGTTCCACCAAAAAACACATCTGCCTTTTCAACAGTTTAAGTCAATAGATAAAAACAACTTTTTTTTAGTTGCTCATCAAACCAAAATGTCAAATGTTTCCTCCACTGGGACAATATGCTGCTTGTCTTCCATAAAAGTCTGTATTTCCTTTGGACTTTGTTTGGACAAACTATGACAGAGAGATTTCTTTGGGAAACTGATCATTTCTCACTTCTCTCTTTGGTTGTTGAAAACCAATAATGAATCAATAATTAAAATGGATGTTAAATAATTCTGCAGCAGGTAGCACTCGGTAAAAATGACACCATTAAAAGTGTGACAATGACTAGAGACGTGCACCAAAACTAAACAAGCACACTAACATGACCACACAGGGCTAAAAGCACCAAACAGCTGGTGCAGATGTGGGTGTTAATTCTCTGTGGGTTCATCACAAGCAACACCTTTTACACCCACAGTCCCTCATCTACTGATATGAGAATCATCACAGCAGCTTCCTGCCATAGGAAACAGTTCAACAGTCAGATAAATGCAAGAAAGTCCAGTGTTTTCCTGAGAAAACAGCAGCATATCAACAAAGAACTCAATAAAAAAAATCAAAAACTTTCCAGAAGCAGATGGAAAACAAATGCATCTGCACCAAAAAACATGCACACGCCAGTTTACAAACACAAAGTGGAGATTCTGCAGCTGATCTGAGGAGCACAGTGATGTTAAAGTAGTAAAGTGTTTGTTACACTAATTTCACTAATCGTGTTGTTACACAACTTTGTGTAAAACATCACAGTAACACGTATGAAGCTCATGCAGTCACACTGGAGCTGTTATGTAACGATTTTACTTGTATCTGAGCTGTGAAGCGTTTTGTGAGTCTGTGTTGATTCGTCACTAATCATGATGCTGATGTTTAATCATCGTGACAGCGGAGGTGCGTATTGGACCTCAGAGGTAACGCTGCTATAAACACACACTAACTGCAGTACTTGTACACAACCTTCATAAATCTGACAAAACATCTGTATCTGTGACTACACACAGTTTCAGCCTGGGTCCATGTTACGCAGGTTAAATATGTAAATGCGTTTTCTCTACATTTCGGGCCCCTGTCCAGACTGGACTGAGCCTCAAGAGCTGACAGAAATACCAACAGGGCTGTTGTCATTAACCTGGATTTGTGTCACAATTATAAAATGAGAGCGGAGAAACTTCCCAACAAACTTCCTGCCACGTGACATTTCTGTCACCTCACCTTGGAAACATCATATATCCAGACACAGAGCACAGCTGCTGTGATGAGCCTGTTTGTGTTCAGTCTGTTCTAACAGATTTTGTCCGTCCTCACCACGTTTCTGCGACGCAGGTTTGTCAACTGAACAGAGCTGCTCAGGTGTTTTCGCTGTGGACGCAGCTTTCTTCTGAAAAAACCACCTGGAAACGCTAATTAGCAGGTTCATGTCGGCGCAGTCTAAGTGTGAATATGCATCTGGCTGCTGTTAGTTATGAATCAGAAACATGCAGCCTGACAGCAGCAGCTCAATATGCTGATGGGGTTTAATCTGCCGAGGGTGAAGCCAGGAAGGTTCATCTGGAGCGCAGGGCAGATATCGGCCGTTTCTTCGATGTTTGCACAACGTTCGTCTTTGCTCCTGCTCTTTCCTGCTCTTTCTCCCACTTCCCACCTGTTTCCTATCAGGAAGTGACTGGGAGCTGAATGTGGAGAGACGGACAGGAAAGGTAAGACAGGGATGGACAAATCGTTTACAGATGAAGAGGTCAGCCCACACATTTCAATGCAACAATCATAAAGTATAAAGAGGAAGGTGTTTGATAGGAATTAAAAACAGATGAAGCAGTAAACACACGTACATGTATGAGCTGTAAACGGACCAACCTTTGTCTCTGCAAACATGCAGGACTGTGGACGTGAAGAGCCTCAGACAGAGTCAGCACTGACCACACAGCCACAATCTCATTAACAACAAATAACAACTGCCTTCATTATTAACACGACCACAAAACTCTTCAATTTAAAATGAACACTGGGCTTCAGCTCTGCACATTTACTGTGTTGACAACTATCAGCAATAACAGCCTGGATTAAGAAGAAAGAAAAACACAACGCTAATAAACACACAGGCTGTGGCAGCCTGAGGCTTAAATAACCCTGAAACTCAGGGAGTCCAGCTAAAATAACATGTCAGTCTGTTTACCTGCTCACTTCACCGATTAAACCTGGTCCAGACCCCTAATGTTTCACACACAAGTTTTCAGACTCATCAAAATACATTTACAGCCAGTTAGCATGAGCCGTCGGTGGCTAAGCAGCTGAATTTAGCTTCAATAGCCCTCCAATATGCGCCTTCGTACCAAACTCCATACAAAAATAACTCAATTTAATCCTTCCCCGTGAAGCCAACAGGATATGACACAATTTTACACCGTTTTTGATCCTTTTAAACTGTACGTGAACATCGGCACTGACAGTATCCACCCTCAGCACAGAATTTCAACAAAATCTCGACTTTTAAGTGTAGATTACCGATTTTCGCTACCGCCCACTCCGGCTGTATTTTGTTGGAAAAGGACCGTGGGAATTCCTGTCTTCAACACCAAAATACGTTTTATATTAAAGCAAGTTCAGCTATATCTGTAGTCCGTTAAACAGACAGTGCTAGAGTTCAGTCGTGTGCTCTGGTTTTCATGAAAATGCATTAGCGAGGAAATCAAAATTGTCAAATTTGTGAGCGGAGGCTGGAGCACCGTCCTGTCCGGTGGAGACGGTTAGCTAACCCCACCCTGCTGTGCTAACTTCGCTTCCCGCGGACGAGCTCGTCGTCTCTGGGCTTCAAACACCCACCGAGGGATCGACCAGTGTTATCCGTGTCAGGTGGTGTC
Source organism: Mastacembelus armatus (assembly GCF_900324485.2). Classification (NCBI taxonomy): domain Eukaryota; kingdom Metazoa; phylum Chordata; class Actinopteri; order Synbranchiformes; family Mastacembelidae; genus Mastacembelus; species Mastacembelus armatus. The sequence continues at coordinate 24,623,070 of NC_046646.1, read as the reverse complement.
ATAAACCGGACAAAGCTCCGCAGCACGGCCGGAGCTAAACACCCGTCCGTGCCAGCAGCAGCTCGGCTAACGTTAGCAAAGTGCGTGAGATCGGGGCTAGCTAGCCGCTGTAGCCTAGCCGTCCTACCTGGTGCCCGCCTTGTCCCCCATCTCCTCGGCAGGCGGACGGCAGGAGGATCCCGACAAAATGAGGCTGGAGTCGGTGGAGTCTTGTCTTTAAAACCGTGTGTTCCTGCAGGCAGCTCCGGTCACCAGTCCATCCACCTCGGTGCACAGCTAACTAGTTGTATGCTAATTTACTTAGCGCCGCCTCGACTCCTCGGGCTTCCGCAAAGGCAGGCTCGTGCGTATGTGCGTGCGCGCGCGTGCGTGTGTGGCTGCAGATCACGTTGCGCAACACGGAGTCTCCATCAACATGAGTCTTTATCAACATGAGTCTATCAAGGAGTCTTAAATATGAGTCTATCAACATGAGTCTCCATCAACATGAGTCTCCATCATGAGTCTTTATCAACATGAGTCTATCAAGGAGTCTTAAATATGAGTCTATCAACATGAGTCTTTATCAACATGAGTCTCCATCAACATGAGTCTTTATCAACGAGTCTCCATCAACATGAGTCTCCATCATGAGTCTTTATCAACATGAGTCTTTATCAACATGAGTCTCCATCATGAGTCTTTATCAACATGAGTCTTTATCAACATGAGTCTCCATCATGAGTCTTTATCAACATGAGTCTCCATCAACATGAGTCTCCATCAACATGAGTCTTTATCAAGATGAGTCTTTATCAACATGAGTCTTTATCAACATGAGTCTCCATCAACATGAGTCTCCATCAACATGAGTCTCCATCAACATGAGTCTTTATCAACATGAGTCTCCATGAGTCTTTATCAACATGAGTCTTTATCAACATGAGTCTCCATCATGAGTTTTTATCATCATGAGTTTTTATCATCATGAGTCTTTATCAACATGAGTCTTCAACATCAAGTCTCCTGCAACATGACAATGAATAACTCAGTGTGGATTCATGAAAATACCCCCCAGCAAAATACACTGTTGTTTTAGGGAACTACTGAGCATTAAAAACATCTAACTGTATATTTGTGAAGTGCTTCAGTGGGAACTGTTGTGGTCTTGCCAGAGCTGTAGGAAGGTCTATGTGTTTGTACAACCTCCTGCTCTCCATCCACTTCCAGGATGTTTTTTGTTCAGCTGTGCTGTCACTGTGAGCAGCTGCAGACCTCCTGACTTCCTCACAGGGATCAGGATGGGTTCATCTCCAGCTCCACTAACACTCTCCTCCTGTGAGCCCGTGCACACAACAAATTTCCAAAACAGTTATACTGCATGTTCTGCAGACAGTTATTACCTCAACATAGACATAGAAAGTGGTTTACAAAGGCTGAAAAACCACAATGAACTGCAGTGAGGAGTTACCAGATAAGTCCCAAAAGAGAAGTGAAATGAATCAGAGAGCAAAAATAATTGTGTCCAATCAGCAAAAACAGGAATCTTTTCACCAGAGTTTAAGGTGAATTTCTGCTTTTGAAGCTTCCTCTCAGATCCAGTGACAGTATTTAATATTTTTCCGGTAAAGCTGCTGGTATTTGTCAGTGAACCTCAAAACACAGCTTTTGAAAGCAGAACTTAAACAACAACAACAACAAAAAAAAAAAACACCAAATAAAAGGTCACTGACCTTATTTATTTACATCTGTTACTTACAATCTGCTGTTGATGCCGAGTTGGTTTTAACAAATCAGAATTTAAAGAGTATTTTCTCACTGGTAGAGGCAGGATGAGCACTAATCAAACTGAAGACTAATAAATGTGGTGTCCTCATCCTAATGTGTGTGAATCCAGAACCTGGTTCAGCTTATGGGTCTGAGCCGTAGACCTCCATTGTTGTCCAGACACTATTAAAAACCCAGCAGGGAGCCACACCGCTGACCTGGCTCACATGGTTCTTCCTCACCAACAAGGGGAGGCCCGTCTGTTTCCAAAAACCAGCTCCAGACTCTGAGAACGGCTCCTCACTGGTTACAGGCTCTGGTTCTACTGGAGCTTCTCTCTGCTCACAGCGACTTCTGGAGCTGGTTTTTGGAAAAAGACGGGCATCAGTGTAGCAACATGGCTCCCTGGTTTTCAGCAATAACAGACTTTTTAAAAACTTAAGTACATTTGTGAGTGTTTTTAAAGATTGACTGAAAGCCACACACTTAGAGAAAACAAAAATCACTTAGCACATGGTATTTTTATGAGATTTGTTGACAATAAGACAAAGAACAAGATGCAAAAACAACTACAGGATGCAGAGGGACATGATCAATACTCAAAATAATTACAGCCAGTAAATAAAAATAAAACAAGATTTGAAAACTGCTCATGTTCACATTCTACGTTAAATTCAATATTTCCATATTATTTATTTCATTTGTCTTCTTGTGAATATCATCAGTCAATAAAAAAACTCGCTGCTTCATCATGAAACTGATGAGGCTGGTAACTGAAGCCTTCTCACGTTAAATCCGTATAATGTAGGAGTCTGAGTGGGTCATGTATCGGACCCAGCGCTGCGACGGGCCCGGCTGGACCGGAGACAGGCGCAGGAAGCGGATCTGCAGTCCCGTGGCAGTGAACTTGGGCAGCTCAAAGCTCAGACAGACTGGACCGACCTCCAACATGGAGGCGGAGCTGAGACCTGGGACCTCCAGCTGCAAACACCAGGAGGGGGGGGATCATTAGAAAGCAATGATTCTGCTTTCATAAACACTGCCTGATACAACACCATGTTATTTTCCTATGAAGACATCTTGTCTGCAGTTTCCCATGGTAACAAAACATTTTAACTCGTGATTTATGAAAACATTCCTCCAAGATGATGAAAGAAATATGAGGTCTGTTTCTAATTAAAAGTCTGAGGATTCCTCCTCACCACCAGCTCACCAAGCAGATGATCAGAACATGGAGATGTGTGACAAGTTCTGATCTCAGACTGGCTTCAGGATCGGAGCGCTCATGTTTACACATTTCCCATGAATGCAGCTGATGTGCACCTGTGTGAGCGTGCTCACCTTGAACAGTGCGGAGAGCTGCGTTCCTCCAGGGAATCGTGGGATTTGCCAGACGACGGCTCTGCTCTGCGGCTTCAGCTCAGCGCTCTGATCCGGACTGCTGAGCTCCTGTGACAGACTGAACCCAAACAAACAAGAGCTGTTTCAGTTATGTCCCCATGCACCCTGAAACACTAAAGTGCCCCCTCAGCCATGTTAGAAACCACAGCTGCAGCCTGAGGAGTTCAGAGGTCAGCAGGGTCGGTCGTCCCTGCAGTGGTCACTGAACAGGTATTACAGCACTGCTGAGACTTTCAGTCAGGACTCTGGGGTTTTGTTGTACAGCTCTGCGCTATTACATCTTCATCCTGCAGCCTGACACCGGGCCCAGACCTGCAGCGGAGTCCTAAAAATCTGGGTTTAGAGCAGGAGACCGGCAGCAGAGCCCTGACCTCTGGGATCACATGATGAGAGAGAGATACTTAAGACAACCTGATGAAAACCTACCTGGACTAACTGCACTTTACTTTACTTTACTGCACTTTGGATGAAGCTCAGTGAGACAGTGGACAGTCTGACACCTCCTCATTGTTTCACACTGAGCTGGTGCAGTGATGCAGAGACAGACACGTATGTGCATGTGCATGTATGTCTCTCACACAGCAGCGTTAAACCTGTAAATAACCTCTTCAACCCATCAATCCCGCTGCGTCACCTTAGTCCACATTATGTGGCTGGTTTGTGTGAAGTCGATGTTTTTGTTTTCAGAGCTGCAGCTTTCAGTGAAATAAATAAAATACCTTCCTTCCAAACTGACAGAAAAAGCTGGACCTCCACCCAGTGACTTCAATTTCCATGACTTTACTTAACAAATGAAAAGTGGTTCCCCAGGCTGAGCATGACGCTTCCTGCTTTGTTAATGTTGTTTCCTATTTAAAAACACACAGACACTTGTTAATATTTGATTTGCTCACACAGAAGAGGAACCCGCCCCATGTTTGGACTGAACCTGCTGACACTCAGACATGGAAAACAGTATTACAACCATATTCAAATAAAAACTCAAGACAAGCCCAGACTCTGGCTGAGGTCATGTCAGGCTGCAGTTTTTTTTTTTACATACATGCTGATTTCCATAACAAACATAGTTTTAGGAGCAGCTACATTTGAATGGGAGCGTCTCACCTCACTGAGCCTTTGGGAACAGGGACGGTGGCACAGACGTTGATGGCAGTGCTGGAAAAAAGCAATGAGGTCACCACCACCATCACCATCATCATCATCATCATCATCACGTGTCCTCCCTCATTTATTAATCCTCCATATGTTTAACTGCATCACCTCAGGAGTGATAAACTACATTTTACCAGTATCTGTACTTTCCATTTTGTTTCTGAACAGGAACTAAAGTTATCAGATAAATGTAGAGCAGGAAAAAGTCCAAGGTTTGACTCTGACATGTAGTGAAGTCCAAGGATGAAGTAGTACTACATGGAAATACATCAGACATGAAAACAACATTTCGTGTTCATCTCCTCCTGGACTCACATTGTTGTGTTATTGTTGTTGTCTGACCTCACCTGACTAAAAACTCACCTCTTTGGTGTCAGATCACAGCGAAGCTTCATGTACATCAGCAGCCTGCAGAGGAAACATCAGCACGTTCACTGACTGTGCTAAGGTCAAACTATAATAACACTAAACACTTTCACACTTCAGAGGCACAAACATCAGCTCACACTGAGTAAAAGTCCTACATTCAAAGTAAAAGTAGATAAACATTAGCAGTAAAATGTCTGAGCAAAGGCGACCTGTAATAGGTTCTGTTGGACACGCTGGTGCAAACACAAAGCACCAGAAGCCAAATTCACGGTGTGTGATTTGAGGAAATATAAATACAGCTGAGTGCAAGTGTGTTTAGGCAGTACTGCCTTCAACTGACACCGTGCAGGAGAAGACAGGAAAGAGTTCAAATAAAATGCCTGAAAAGTTCCTGGCTGGATTCTAACAGGACGGGCTGCAGCTTCACCGGGTCAAGACTTTTTCAAAAATGTAATACCACACAGATCGGATGGTTCACAGTCACCTCTACACTGATTCTTCAGGTCGTCTCGGCTGTATGAACCATAAAAGCTGGATAAGCACAACAGCATTGGATGAACCAATAAAAAAAAAAAAAAAAAAAAAAAAAAGACAATTCATGTATTTTTCTACATATTTTGACTAAAACATGAACATTTCAGTCCATTTCTGCTAAAATCAAAAGATGAGACTTTAAGCAGCATCAGGCTGGATGGATCTGAGGCCTTTACCTTCCTCCGCCGTCTCTCTCGATGGTGGGGAAGAGCCGGAAAGGAGGAGCTGAAGGCAGATCATCGCTGAGCTGGTACTGCATCATGGTTTGCTGCAACAGGAAGGACACGAAGAAGGAGCAGAAACTAAAGCTTTAAGACTCTTGTACTCTCCAGCTCAGGATCAGCATTTGATGACAGACTAAGCAGCAGCACAAGTGAGTTTCACAGTGAAGTCGAGCATCAAACCACTGAGCAGAGTTTACAGCCGGAACAGAAGCAGAGAAACGGCGGTGAGTGGGCGACTCACCTCTCCCTGGCTCGGGCACAGTCGGAGGATCCGGTGGCTGTCGAACTCGTCCAGTCGGACCGCCTGGTGGAAGCTGCACTCGTTGACGCGAACAGCGGCGCCGTAACCTGAAGACACATTGCTGCAGGTCAGAGACTGATTCCTGCGCCTGGCACTCAACTAAGCCTGGTCCTGAAGAGACCAGTGAGACACAGGTCAAACCAATTCAAGATAAATCTGTAGGAACTTTGTAGTTTTGTCACAACGGTAATAACACATCGTGCATTACCCACAAAGTTTTCCCGGTAATGAATAAATAAACAGACCAGTACCAAAATAAAGACAGATTTATCTGTCAAAGCAACTGTCAACTCTGAAGAACAGCAGCAGGAAATTAAATGCTGGAGGAAATGAAGTCCATCTGTTTTTAATAGAGCTGACAGGACAGAGACGTTTAATGTTTGGACTCAAGTCACAGCAGTAAACAGCTGATCACTCAGGCTCTTGTGACTCCGATTCAACTGGTTTTTATACATTTGGATAAAAATTAGATCACAAGTTTAAAGGTCACAGTGTGTGTGTGTTCCTGAGTCCAGATCCCATCCAGAGACTGACAGCACCAATGAATGTCCTCAGCCTAATGTGTGTGAAAACTGGCAGCACCAATGAATGTGTGTGAATCCAGAACCTGGTTCAGCTTATGGGTCTGAGCCGTAGACCTCCATTGTTGTCCACAAACTATTAAAACCCAGCAGGGAGCCATACCGCTGACCTGGCTCACATGGTTCTTCCTCACCAACAATGGGAGGCCTGTCTGTTTCCAAAAACCAGCTCCAGAACCTGAGAACAGCCGTCACTGCTTACAGGCTCCGGTTCTACTGCTCCACCTGCTCACAGCAACTTATCTGTACCATCATCTGATGAATTCACCACTGGTTCCTCTTTCTTTTCAGGAAAAATGTGAATCTAAATGTGAAAGAGAAGCATGATGAGTGTGTTTGTGTGATTTCACCTCGGAGCTGTGACTTGCCGATGCTGAGCTCCTCGTTCAGACCGATCCTCATCTCTGGTGCAGACACAGCATGTTGGAGAGAAGTGAGTGTCAGTGCTGTGAATGGAAACAGCCACTACACAAACATTTACAGCTAATAAACCACTGAACATGTAGCTTCATAAAAACAGCATATCCCCAAACACTGTACGTAAATATGTGTGTGTTCTGGTACAGTGACATTTACAGTGGCTGGAGTGTAGATGTGTGTATCTATGGAAGGCATTGATTATTGATAGGTTTTACCTGAGCAGCTCGGCATGTAGCACTTGACTCTGATCTCTCCCTCGACGTCCGCCTTCATCAGAACTCCCTGCAGCACAGCACAGACTGTTTCACTGTCAGCACCAGCAGGAAATATCACAACTTCACCTGACAATGTCTGAACTGAACCTCGATGCCACATGACAAAAACTGAGTCCTAATTATTAAATACTGTGAAGGAGCTTTGGATTATTTATTTAATCGGCTGCCGCTTTCATGCTGATGTGACTCACGTTGGAGCCGATAACCACAGACATCCTCTCGATCACGTCCACAAATATCTCGCTCTTCCCTCCCTGGGAAAACACACACACAGACAGAAGCTTTGTCTCTGCAGCTGGGACCAGACTATTGCCTGGAACGGGTCGTTTTCAAGTTTCAGCTCAGGCTCATCATCAATAATCAAACAGAACAACATGCAGATGAAACATACTCATGAGAACCAAAAGAAAAAATAATAAATCTGAAATATTCAAACGTCCAAAGACCAGTGGACATGAGACGGACTCACCTGAGATTCAAACACTGGATTTAGGTTTTCTCCAGTCACTAAGTGGATTAATGTATTTTAACAAAGACAGAGAAGCCTCCAAATATTTTAGACATACTATCAAAATTACTAATGTGTCAAAGTTTGGTTTAAGTCCTGTTTACTCTTCCTTCTGTTCTGGCTACAGAACCAACATTATTATGTCTGTAAACTACAACACATTCTACACTTTAACAACCAATTATCCTTCTGTAAAAGAGAGTGTCAGAGTGTCGCGGTGCTCAGGGGTTGCTCACCTGCTCCCTGCTGGACTGGATGGGTCTGGTGGCTGCAGAGCTCGGGGCCACTTTACTTTGCTGTGTCTCAGCTCCAAACTGCAGCAAACACACATACGAGTCATAGTTTCACTGACACATGAGGGAGAGAGTGTAATAGACTGGGATTCTGCCTGTCCAGCCAGTTACAGCAGTGACCTCTGACCTCCAGGCTGAAGGAGTCAGGTGTTGTGGGTGTTAACATACCAAGCCGACGTTGCTGAGGTCAAACAGGCTAAAGGGTCTGGAGGAAACGGCTTCAGTCTGGATGAAGTTCTTCAGGATGTCGGAGGACGTCGTCTGGATGTAACCGTAGTCCTGACGCACAGACACAGTCAGTTATGTGTCAGTCACTTAGTTGCAACTTTCAGCTGTTAAACACAGACTTGTCAAACTCTGCTGCAGCTGATAAAACTTTGACTGAACAAAGATGGTCCCCACTGCCTGGTCCCTGAAGGTACCCAGATCCAGGCCGTGGTGTCTCTCGGCTATACTACCCTCCCATGACTCTCTGCTACCTACAGCCCTGCTGCTGTTATTCCAGCTTCTCTAGTGCTGCTGACAACACACGAGTTCAGGAGGCAGAGAAACTCACCACGACTTCGTCCAGCAGCTCGTAGATCAGAGCAAAGTTCATCTGAACTGACTTCTCTGACAGGCTGCCACAGTAGTCTTTAACCAGGGCTGTTAACCTGAGAATACACAGACACTGATGGAGTTCAACGTGTGCCCTAGAACCTTCTCATTGCTCATTAAATCCATCGTTTCAATACAAATCCTATCATATCTTTACTCTGAGAGCTCCCTGATGGGCCACACCTGTTCAGGAACTCGATGACGGTGAAGGGCGAAGCGTCTGCCGTGGTCGTGGCCACCCAGTACAGTCCTCCCTGCCTGATGTGGACGAAGTGAAGATCTCTGTGGGTCTGAAGAACAAAATACATCCCAACACTGAAGTATCGTCCTGCTGAGGACGGGATAGTTGACGACACCTGAGCTCCTCAAAGGCCCGTTTTAAGAAAATAAAAGGTAATGTCACAGGTCAAACGGTCAGAGGTGAACTGGACCCTGTAGGTGCTTGCTTTGTTTACACAACATCCTAATACACACACACACACACACACACACACACACACACACACACAATGTCAATAAAAAACAACAGTGTTACCATGACAACCGGAGGCTGGTCTCCAGTCAGCGCCGTGACCTTCTCATAGAAAATACCAACAACGTCACTTCCTGCTTCTCCACGGACTGACAGCGAGGTTAAGAACAAACAAATGTCTTGTTCTGTCCAAGTGACAGACATGAGATCCAACATCAATCAAAGCAGCAGATTTTTACACTGAAGAACCTGGAATAGGTCGATCTATGTCTGATTTAAAAATGACAAACAATTAATTATCAAACAGTTGACAGTTTGCATTTGGTCATTTTCAGCTGCAGGACCAGGATACAGTCTTTGTAGATGAGATGGTCCCCCTTTGAGGACAAGATGAAGACCTGAGAGATCATCCTGCTGAAAGACAGATTCAAAGACACGAGAGAGGAACCACAACCGATAGAGACAGATAATAAACTTCATTAATCCCCAAAGGGAACTTCAACAGGATGTTGGCAAACATACAGCTCCAAGCTGACACCAACCAATTTCATCATTAGCAAGATATTTTATTATTATTATTAATTTATGGCAGCTTAATGTTATTAAATCCATCCTGCGGAGAAATAAAAGCAAACCAGTAGCTCCCCCTTCTGGTAATAGTTGCTAAATTTAGTCTTGTGCTAATCTCACGAAACTCCACTGAATGTTCTGTTGATTTTAGATGTGCTTTCACATAAACATATACTGATTGTATCGATTATTTGAGTATTGGCCAATACCTTCATGTCACACAAGTGAATTTGGCAAATAAGAAATGCATTACCCACTTTGTCCATTATTCACCTGTACGTTTCTTTTAGTGGAGGGGATGGGAGTGAGGGCTACTTGAACCCAACTTGACTCTAGATTAAAACTATTTATTCTGAGTAAAGTCTGGGTCATTGTGAGCCGAACCTATCAGAATTTCTAGACGAGCCAGAAAAACGTCCTTAAATCTCATTAACAAACACGTGGAGTTGGAAACAAATGAAATTAAGTTAAATTGACTGAAATTTGAAGTGAGATCAGTTTACAACTCTGAGCATGCGAAAATGACCCATTTACACTTTGTGACTTACCCGCAGGTTTGTTGTGGTGAAACAGGAGGAAAGTAGTGAAATGTTCCTGTTGTTTTATTTTATTACAACCTCATTAACTCTCATTTTAAAGCTGTTTGCCAACATTAACGCTTGCCTGCTAACTTAACCGGCGGGCTAGCACCGCTAGCTTAGCAGCATATTTACATAAGTATTGAATTAAAAGCTATCCGTGATAAACCGGTAAACAAACAAATGGATAAACAGTTAAATGAAGTGTTAGGAGATCACCTGAAATGCAATTTAAATAAATGTTTTCAGGTGAGTGTCCGACTCTAAGCTAACAGACCAGTGTTTACAAACCGGGTCCGCAGACTCACAGCGCCACCTGCTGTAGCGGCTAAATCTAGTCAATAAAATAATTACCCAGGCTTTATGATAATTTACGGTTATTTAACTAATGTGTGCATTTAATTTGGTTCTATTTATATATATATATATATATATATAACATTTTGGACGATAATTGTTATAATAGTTATAATATAATTGTTAATAGTTATTTAGTCAAGAAAAACGTAGCTTGTAGTGACGACATCCAAACAGCAGGCGGCAGCAGAGGCGGCCATTCAGACGGAAATGCCCAGTGTCGGTGAAATGTTTCCACTGTAGTGTCGGTTCGTGTTGTGTGTCGCTGAACATGAAGTAAGTTAAACATTTACGTTCAGATTAAAGTCATCCTGTGTCTTTCTGTCAGTCGCTCGGTGTGTCGGTGCTGCCGTGAGATCGATCCTCCGGTGTTAGCCGCTAACTGGTGCTAACAGCTGCTAGCTGGTGCTAACTGCTGCTAACAGCGTCGGTGCGTTAGAAAGTCTTATAATTTAACGACTCCCCTTTAAACACTGGTGAAATACTCAAACAAAGCACGAAATGTTGTTACACGTTTATAGCAGCAGGTGAAGAACTCAACACAAAACAAGCAGTTGATGTTTCAGTGACATCAGGAATTTGATTCACGGTTTCTGCGCATCCAGGGTCTGTTTTGGTCCATGTGGGTCTGTTTTCTTTTAGTTATTGACTTGGTTGATTTGCCGAGTTGGTCCCAAACCTGAGCTCAAAGCCTTAAACATGTCCTGAGTCCTGTACACGCTCGCGCCGTGCGGGAAGCATGAAATTGTCTGTATCTTGAATGGGGCCTGGCGTGAAGGTTTCTCTGTGCATAGAAAATTAATTTTCTAACGGATTCAGATTCCTGGTAGCTCTCAGTTCGTACACGCAACGAGGTGAAATAAACAGTTTTTCTAAACATATATATAAACAACAACAATATAAAATGTGGAAAACAGTCGGTGTGTATACACAGTGTGTATTAGTTTCCCATAAGTCCCACAGTATTTGCACTCTGGGCTCTTAAAATAAACATAGAGCCTCATAAAACTGGGTTAGTTGTGTTGTGGTTCTGCTGACGAAGGTTTAGAGACCACACTTGTATAAATCTGCTCCTCCTCTTCACAGACACAGTCAAACAGGCCTGAGAGCTCAGAGCGTAACGTTAACCAGCTCCAAACATCAACTGTCTGTCCTGTCTTTCAGTCCGCTAACCAAGGTGAAGCTGATCAATGAGCTGAATGAGCGTGAGGCCGACCTCGGGGTCAACGAGTCTGTTTCCTGGCACAGCGAGTACAAAGACAGTGCCTGGATATTTGTTGGTAAGACAGACCCTGGTGTGGTCAGGGGCTAATGCTGTGGGGGATCATTTCCACCAAAACCATGTCAGCCGTGTCTGCAACGTGTGGTTGACGTGGTGTTGTGTCTCCTGCAGGGGGACTTCCATACGAGCTGACTGAGGGGGACATTATTTGCGTCTTCTCTCAGTACGTACCTGCACACTCTGCTCCTTCTGTCTGTTTCTTTAGCAGCCATTCACTTTGCTTTCCTTCCACACACCTGACAGGTATGGAGAGGTGGTCAACATCAACCTGGTGCGCGACAAGAAGACCGGCAAGTCCAAAGGTTTCTGTTTCATCTGTTACGAGGACCAGAGGAGCACCATCCTGGCTGTGGACAACTTCAACAGCATCAAGGTGACACAGCTGCTGTGAGAAACAGTCCCCCCTTCGTACCTATCAGACACACCACGTGTGTCGTCATGCTAAGCTAAGCTAACCACAGGTCAGTGCCATGTTGAGCCCGTTGTCTCTCTGGTGTCAGATTAAAGGTCGGACCATTCGTGTGGATCACGTTAAGGACTATCGTCCTCCAAAAGACTCCGAGGACATCGACGAGGTCACCAAACATCTGAGGGAGGAGGGCTGTGCTCCCAAAGCCCCTGAGTCCTCCTCCTCTTCCCCAGAGGAAGACGAGCAGTACAGCGTACCAGTGAAGAAACCCAAAAAAGGTGAGGTCACCTCCTGTTGTCTTTACCACCTGATATAAAAATCATTTTAGGGAGGAGTTTCATTTCTCGTCTCGCTGCTTTCTACCCCAGACAAGAAAGAGAAAAAGAAAAAGAAGAAAGAAAAGAAGGAGAAGAAGAAGACGGAGAAGGAAAGGGGGAACCGGGAGCACTCCTCTTCCTCACCTCCTCCCCCTCCTGCCATCAGAGTCAAAGAGGAGAAGGAGGACGGTGCATATGATAAATACAACCAGAGGGGGGCGCCAGCAGGAGGACAGCAGAATGGACAGAGAGCGAGGGAGGACGAGAGACTACAGGGGGAGGGAGGGGGGAGGAGGAGAAACCAAGAGAGTGACAGAAACAGAGAGGAAGACGAGAGAAGAGAGACTGACCAGGACAGAGACGATAGAAGAAGAGAGACAGAAAGAGACAGAGACGATAGAAGAAGAGAATTAGACAGAGACAACGATAGAAGAAGAGAGACAGAAAGAGACAGAGACAACGATAGAAGAAGAGAGACAGAGAGAGACGATAGAAGAAGAGACACAGAAAGAGACAGAGACAACGATAGAAGAAGAGAGACAGGTAGGGAGAGAGATGAAAGACCAAGAGAGACAGACAGAGATAAAGACGAAAGAAGAAGAGAAACTGACCGGGACAGAGACATTAAAAGAAAAAGAGAGATGGACAGAGACAACAGCAGAAGAAGAGAGGCAGATCGAGACAACGACAGACGAAGGTAGATGGACAGACAACAGTAGAAGAGACATGTAAACAGTGAAATCAGCTGTTTACTGGTATTGAGGACAAAAATGGCTTATTGATCCATAAATACATGAATAAAAACATAAAGTCTAAATAGACAATAAAAGTTGGTCAAAGGAAAAGAACAAATCAGATTTGTAGAAATGCAGAATATTGAAGTCCTGTTTATTTTACGTTTCCTGTTTCCAACATGTATTAAAGATCCAGTTCTGTGTTTTAGATTTTATGTCTGAATTCAGCACGTTTTGCATTTATCCTGCACATGTTTCCAGATGTTTGACTGCTCCCCACAACGCACAGTTACAGCAAAGCAACATGTAATAAAAGTCCTGTTTTCAGCTGTGGACTGTAAATGATACCAACGTTAAAACAGCCTTAGGCACAAAATGACTGAAAAATACAAACTGACCACAAACAGATGCAAAGACATGACAACCAGAATCCAAAGCAGCAGCTGCTCAGCTCAGCAGAAAGACTGGAAACAGGGAAACTGCAGCATTAATCCAGTGAAGTGTTTGCAGAGACCTGTTTATATGTTGCGTGTGGATTTATATCAAGTTCAGGTAGGACCAATAAAACCTGTTAAATATAACAGCAGGTCTCAGTAAAATAATAACTACATGTTAGATCAGTTGTAGAAAACTGTTGAATAATGAAGTTAAATTAACTCCAGGCTAATAAACATCTGCAGTTTGGAGAAAGTCACAAACAAAACTCCATGTTTCAGTTTGATTGGTTTTATTATCCCAGAGTGAAACCGACTGGCTGAACAGGCACATCCACAATAACAGAGCCAAGGAGAAGAGATGATCAACAGGACCTTTACTGTCTGCACTGATTCAACATGAGAAAGTCTGAATAAATACAACTGAAGTTATTTACAGCAGGAGAGAAACATGAAACACAAAGTGTTTACTCATTAGTTTCTCATGGGAACCAAAGTCTGAACTCAGAAAATGATTCAGAAATTATAGACCAGTCAAATAAACTAATATTCACATTCATGTTTAAAACATGAACCAACATGTAATTACAGCAGCATCTCCAGCCTGTGAGGTTAAGTGATCAGGTAGCAGAGGTTTGTGTGTAGAGCTGTCAATTACCCAGTTCTTCGTTTCATGTAGGAGAAGAGTATTTTGTCCGTTCTACCTCCTCAGAACAGTAGAACAACAGAACAAACACAGAAGTCAAGCAAACGTAACACGAACAGCTGTCAAATCAGAAGGAACACACATCTGTGTCTTTAGAAAATATACTGTCGCTAAAGCTTCATTTACAAGATTCAAAACATTTGGTACAAAGTGGAAGTGATTATCAGAGAAACGGGGCGATGTTCCCTCTGTGTTTCTACTCAGCGGACACAACGATGATCCAAACTAAAATAAGATATTTTACCCGATGAAAGGCCAACCCCTAAAGTCCTGTCCTGCCTCCAGTACCTGCTGCTCCGCTGAGCCAACACGGAGGGAACGTCGCGGAGGTCTGAGGGATCTGAGGGATCTGCGGTTCGGTTACAGACGTGTCTGTGGTCCGAGGTATCTGCTGAAGTCGGTTTCTTCCTGGTCAGTTGCTATAAAGGTTTTGAGACAAGGAATGTTTAGAAGTCTTTTTCCCCCATAATGTGACGATCTGAGAGTCCCAGCTGTTTCTCTGGGCAGGTCTGGAGTAAATGAAAACAAACCCAACAGATGTGAGGTGGAGCACCAAGGCACCTACATGGGCCTGGACACAAATAGAAAATAAGGCGCTGGCGGCTGCACAGACTGCAGGAGCAGGGAGGATTATTACTGCTGAGATTAAAGGAAGTCCAGGATTAACTGGACCCCACAGCTCTGCCCATCCCACAGAGTCAAACACTTACCTCCAAAATGCGAACTGCCGGTCTCCCCAGCCCACGGCTCACGCGGACGTCCCGTCACATGTTTTTCAGTCTGGTTTGAAACCTGCCAGTGATTTCAGTTCATTTATCACTTTGTCGATTAAATGTTAAAAATGAGCAGTCACAAGTTTTTTAGTTTACGTTTCTGTCAACTGACTAAACGTCTGCGCTTCGACCTGGACACTAGTCCAGTAGCTTGTGTCAGGTGAGGAACCACAGATACACCTGTGGGAAAATGGAGACACTTCAGAGTAAAAGACCTTTTGACATTTTCACGTGCATCTGTTTTGATTTGATCACATTTTTACTGGATCAATTCTTCCTTTGATCACTCAGAATATTTTTCAGCTCTTTTCCTGTTCAGTCCAATCAGGTGTCGTGTACTTTCCATTTTTACAATGAAAAGTCAATCGACGGTAAAAATAATAATAAACTACCTGTAGTGATTTTTTTCTAAACCGAATGTCTTTCTAGACAAACGGCTTCAGTGCCTCACAGGTTCCTGTTGTTGGGACAAGGAATAAACTTTAACAGGCTCAGACGTCTGTCAATCAACCAGACAGGGCCCACAGTAAAAGCCTTTGACTTTTTACATTATTTTTATAAAAAAAGATGTAAAAAAAACTGAAATGTCAAAGATTTTAAAGCCGTTAGATACTTTCCACTGGTTTATGTGCATATGTGCTGTTAAACAGCTGGGGCTAAATACTGTGAACGCACCATCAGCTGACAGGAAGCCTGATGCCCTGAGAATGAGCTCAGGACACACGACATCGCAGCCTGGTCGGAGCACAGACCTAAACCTTTTTCAGCAATTCATGAAAAATGGAGGCCTGAGACTCTTTGCTGCTGTCAGAGGTTCCGTCCATTCTTCTTCTTCTCTGGCTCCATCATATAATATCAAACCTACACCGGAGCCAGTTTCCTGACCAGTTGTTCAGGCTTCCAAGCTGCTTCAGATGTTCCTTTTTCTCAAAGTGTCAAGAGAACTTCTTAAACTCCTCCCGCCGCACCAGCAACCCTGCAGGACGCCTTTAGTCACTGGAACCACATCACAGGACGTGCCGTCAACACCTCTGGGACAAACTGACCTGTGACTGCAGGAAACTGTGACGTCAAACCGCCTCCTCAGCACATGGAGATGGTGACGTTGATCCCCAGGTTGCCATTGTCCGCGAACAGATGGGCGATGGAGGTGTCGAACACCAGACAGTCGCTGTTCATGATTGCGGCCGCCACCCCGTCGTGAATAGAGCGTGGCGTGGCCTCCCAGGTGAGCCGGCGGCGGTTGCCGTTGAGCTCCAGGCGGTAGGCGAAGTTCTCGGCCTGCTTGCGGGTTCCGATGAGCAGCACGACGGCAAAGAACTGCTGGTGCCCTTCGTACTTCTCCTGCTTCTCCAGGACCAGCATGAAGTGGTGGCTAAAACACGACTGCATCATCACCCAGTCCACAGCGCCCGGGAGGTTGATGTCCGTCGCCAGGAAGACAATGTCCTCCCCCTGCAGGGACAGAAGATGACTGTGACTGATCTCTGCTGCCTCTTCCTAATAAACCCGCAAGAAACATTTGGTTTTTACATGTTACAGGGTGAGAAGTGACTTTAAAATTCAGCCGCCAAACATTAGAAAACACTGAGATTTTACAGCAGGCTGAAATCAGCCATCCTGCCTTTGGTGCTGACCTGCAGCGTGGTGATGGACTTGTGTGCGTGCATCAGGTGAGGCATGACGGCCTCCAGCGAGCCGTGCCACTTGCAGGTAGCTCCGGGACACGGACAGGTGTACGGCCTGAACTCACACACCTCCTCGTGGTCGGGCTTCTCGCTGTGGTGGAGGGACAGCAGACAGCCGGCCGACGAGTACTGCAGGGACAGGGACAGGGACAGGACTGAGCGTCTATTCGTCTATTCACCACATTACTGCTTTGTCTCTGTGGCTGCATAATAAACAGTAATGCATGTTAAACATCAAGGATCCACACATTAGCATCTCATAATATGAATATTTCATCAGGATGAGGAACAAGACACTGCAGCGTGTGTCATTAATCGTCAGACCTCAGTAACTCATCAGTCCCAATGAATAAAACCACCTGCAGAGTCTCATTTACTGCTGTGGTTCAACATCAGAAACTTATTTTAATGGATATCACTGTAATGATTTTGGCTGGACAACATGCAGACTCCACACAGAAAGACCCCAGGTCCACCAGGGTCCAGACCCACAACCTTTTACTGGCTACAACACTGTGGCCCCAGGAGATCACAACATTAATTAACTCTAATTGATATTATCAACTGTGATGGACTGGTGACCTGCTCCAGCAGATCCCTGTGACCCCGTGACCCTGTAAGTTCAGGCTGTGCAGGAGGAAACATGAAACATGGAGTGGGAGGATCGTGGAGGACGGACGTCTCTGTTTATTCACGAATATATAATTATAAGCTCTTTTTCTGGATGGGTTCATTATTTACCTGCTGTAAATAACTGACCCTGAATGTGTCAGCGGGAGGGAAAACAGCAACACAACCTGCTGTGAAGACAAGAAACCACACACAGACGCCTGAATCAAAGCTGCTATTTCTCTGATTACAGTCAGAAATGATGATGATTTCCTAAAGCCCAGGTTACTGAACTCCAGCTGCTGGTTTTACCAAGACAGAAGCAGAAAACTCAAAAATAGCAAATATTCACATTAAAAGTAATCTGTGTTTTAAAATACTTAAAATACTTTTAAAAATAAATGAAAGATTATTAGGATTATGGCTACTGATGACTATTAATATCAAACCTGTCACTTGTATAAAAAGACGACTGAAACACTGAAAACAATCTGCACTATCATCTTATTTTCCAGCGTGTTTCCGCCCTGCAGTTCGACTCAGTGTCTGATTAAAGATTCATGTGACGTGGGTCAGAACTCGGCAGCAGCTGAGCTCAAGGTTAAAGTGAGTCAAAACCTAAGTCCTGCTCCATATTCACACACTAACACCACAACTCTACAGCCGCCTGGTGGAGCTGCTGGATCACTGGCAGCAGATCATCAGCTTCTCGTCAAACACTGAGCTATTGCACATTATTGCAACATTTCTCCCTGAGCTGCTAATCCTACAGTCACACCAGAACAATGAACCTCAATGCAAATCAGAGAAACCCAAACAAAAAGTAGGCACGTGGAGATCTCCAGACACCAACAGGCTTCACGTCCTAATTCATGGTTATTTTTCTAAAAAAAAAAAAAGGGGTTGATTTCATCTTTAATGTTGCATCCTGGGACGTGTGTGTATCATCTCAGTTAAATAAAAAAAGCTACCAAACAAAATAAAAGTAAAAACCGTATTTCTGCTCAGATTCAGCAGCAAAACAAACACATTTAACCAGAAAGAAACACTAAAGGAGCCACGTTCTCCATCAGTATGAAGAACAGATGCATCAAATCCATCTAGAGCTGAAAAAGCTGCAGAACCTCAGCCGCGATCACCACGATCAATACCAATCAGGATAAAAGGCCTGGGACAGGCTGGTAAATGGGTTAGAGGTAAAAAGATTCCCCTGCATCAAGTTTCATTTCAAAATGGTTCTGGTTTGTAATTAGGAGGAAACCAGTCCCGTCAGTTTGGGTCAAAGGTGAAATGAGATTAGTGAAGAGTGTTTGAACAGAAGAAGATGGGACATTGTTCACAAAAAGACTGAGTCAGTTCAGGCTGCAGTGTTTTGTCATGTTGTTGCAGGAAGCAGCATCGGGAACAGATCTGCTTCACCGCTCTTTCAG
Organism: Mastacembelus armatus; assembly: GCF_900324485.2. Lineage (NCBI taxonomy): Eukaryota > Metazoa > Chordata > Actinopteri > Synbranchiformes > Mastacembelidae > Mastacembelus > Mastacembelus armatus. Next base: position 24,604,310 of record NC_046646.1, on the reverse strand, counting down.
ACACACAGCAGAAAGTGAAATACAACAACAATCAGCTGATCTTTTCTCACAAATCTCATGAAACAAAAACAGGACTCAGATGTACCAGGGGTGTGCGGCTGAATGATAACAAAAGCTGTTTCTGGACCAGTAGGAGACACCAGGACAGACCCCCAATATTATGCTGGAGACACTGTCAGATCTGGCTCAGGAGGAGTTGGGGCACAGGTGAACCTGCAGCCACTGCAGAACGACTCCCCATAAGAGAAAACGGACATGACCTGAAGTGCGTCTGTCAAAATGATGTTCATCACAAAGAGGCTCAGTAAAGCCTGGACCTCAGCGTTGGTGAGTTTTCTGACCCTGCTATAACCAGCAATCAGCTGCCCACTGAGACCTGCTCACGATCGCAATGACTGAAACGTCTTTCATGGGTTAATCAATCTGAAGGTGGCGCCAGAGGAAACGAGGACATTTCATGATGATCCGAGCACAGGTTGTGGAGGCACTTCGCTCAGGACCGACCCAGAAATGTTTCGTCTGCAGGATGTGACAAAACCAAATACAAACAAACAAACATCAGGTTTTGGTGCCAAGTACAGACCTGTACCATATTCAGACCATTGTTCAACAACCAATTAATGCAGGGTGACAGAGACCAGCATGCATTGCTGCCACGGGACATGTTGACGTTTTCAGGTCCGGTATCATCCAGGACTCACCTGGCTGCCCGGCATAGGTTTGGTGCGGCCGACAGGTCGACTGGGCCTATCCCTGACCTCCGACCCCTGATGCTGCTGTCCAGAGTTAGCGGTTAGCCCTGCGGCGCTAGCTGGACCGACTCCATGGTGGCGATGCCAGCCCAGCAGGCAGCGCCACTGAGCCAGCTCCCTGAGGAGAGGCAGACAGGAGGCCGGACACAGCATCGAACACACAGCTGACACACACACACACACACACACACACACACACACACACACACAGGTTGCCATCAAAGCACATTAAAAGCACAGAAACACTGGCAGACTCCCCACAGAGCAGCAGGTCTGGACAGAGATTTTTCACAGGGTAAATTCTCATTTCAGAGTTTTAATAACGTCATTTACGAGCCTCACTGACACAGAGGCCTCTCTGAAAATTTTAATTTGACTCCTGTCATTTTTAGTTTCACCTAATGTGAATGGATCAGTCCTTGGACATGTCCCTGTTTGATTTGTCTCTTGGAAACAATAAAACTATGAGTAAGAAAGTTGAATAGGTCCTTAAACACAGACCTGGATCAGGCTGCACCCTCTGCTGCTCTGACAGAGCACCCAGCTCCAAATACGTCATGTGATCTGATGCACCAATCAGGTTTGACTAACAGATTTACTGACGGTGACAACAACAACGTTTCATGTAAACAGAAAAATTATAATTTAACTGTTGTTCTTTGGTTAAAATGGGTTCACAGGGCTAAATCTGATATCAATTCATCTGCCAATTATTCACTCGATTAATTGATTAATCACTTTGAAAACAGCTCCATGGTGTCCATGGTGACATCTTCTTTATTTGTAAAACACTGTCCAAACAGCAAGAAATCTCAGTTTAGAACCGTATTAAAGCCGAACCAGAGGAATTCTGGGATGTTAGTTTGATTGATCTGTAGACAGATTAATGGATTAACTGACTGACCACTGCAGCTGTAGATTAAAGTTAGAGCCAGTTTGTTTCCTTCATCTACAATAGCTTTCTTTCCCTCCCATAAAATCTGAAATCAACTCAGAAGTTTAGCCGTTTGTCCCTCTGTACATAACCAGGCGGTCAGGAGGGCAGAAACAGCCGGTCAGCAGCTGCTCAGACCGACTGCAGAGCCACATGGAGATCAAATAGCAGAGATTAAAACGCCACAGCAGGACAACCGACCGACCACGTCCAGCTTCTGTGAAACCAGATAGTTCCCCTCCGTCTGCACGTGGACATGAATCCTGTTTACACTCAGATTCAGGCGACTCATGGAGACAGTTTAGTCCGAGTCGTCACTTTAAGATTAAACCTGCACCGAGAATCATAGTGAAAAGGATCAACAACAAAACTGACTCTGATTAAAAGCTGGAGGACGAGGACGGCTACTGAGAGAGGAAGGGTTTGGTGTTTTTGACATGTTTATGTGTCGGCTTCCAGAGAGAAATAACTCTCCAGATACTTAAGAGTTAAAACTCAATCTAAAACACAATAAACAGTGTACTACATTTACACAAGAGACGCGTGTAAATATTATAGATCAGGTAACGTCGACTCAGCTGCATAAAATTATCTATCGACTAATAAACTCCATCATTCTGAGGATCCTGGACTGTCGTTCAGACTAAAACAAACTGACTCTGAGGAACCAGGAAGCAAAATTTAAACAAATAATCAAGACAAGAATTGGCAGATCAATCAATAAAGATGATAAGGAACCAAACAAGACAGAAGGATTTACCAATCAAACCAGATTAAATTAGTTCAGTTGACCAAAAAATCCTTTAACAAATAGTTGAGTCATCTACTGTTGTTTTCAAACCCATATTTTGTGCAGCTGATCACACGTTGACAAGCTGCATCTTTTTATTCCATGAGCGTAAAAACCAAAAAATTCAACAGCTGCAAAGTTTGGGCCCCTTCTCAGCAGCATGTGGGATCTACACGCCGATGTTCGGCCCAGGTTTCTGGAAGGGGTTCACGGTGGATGTGGGTTGCTTTGGGTCTCTGTTGTCTGACTGCAGCACAGATATTTGGAAGAACCACATCACAACAACAGAACAGAGAGGGGCCCAAACTTCTGCACATCCACAAGGTTTCCTGTTTTTCAGGTCAGGAAAGAAAACGTGTATCTAAGCATCTGTCTGCTGCTGGATTTCCTGTTTGTCAACAATAAACAAACGCGTCATCTGCAGCCGAGAGGTTCAATCATCAAACGCCTCCATCCAAATCACCCACACTTCACAGACTAAATGAGTCGCCAATAGATAATCAATAACCACAGGTTTTCACATGCTCACACACACATACCAGCTCTTGTTGGTGAATCTGAACCGATGCAGCAGTAATGCAGCTGAACCTCGCTCGCCCACTCTCTCTTCTACTGCAGCAGCAGAAGAAGAAAAAAAAAATGTTTTCTTCTTCTGTGGTGACAAAACAAAGCACCAAACACACACACACACACACACACACACACACACACACACTCTCAGCTGTGGTGTCTGTCCGAACGGTGGTGAATACCAGCAACACACACACACACCGAGGTAAAAACACTCTCTCTCTCTAGCTTTCAGTAAACGTCTCTCGACCTCTCACACTGAGGCAGAAAAACATTTGCCCTCCAACCGACTGCAGAGCGCCGTCACTGCGATACTGCAGCATGTACACACACTTTAACACACACACACACACACACAATGGGGGTGGGGAGCTGAGAGAGAGACAGAATAAAAGGGAGTATCGCTTAGCCGAGAGCAATCCTCCTCCTCCTCCTCCTCCTCCTCCGCGCTGCATCTGTCGAACCCCCCCCCATAACACACACACACACACACACACACTGATGTATAACCCACATGTGCACACACTGAAGGACATGCTGATCTCTGCTTTCATGCATCTCTTTCTTCTCCTTCCTTTTAACTCAGTGTGAGTGTGTGTGTGTGTGTGTGTGTTCATAGCATATGTTGTACCTGTGTGTGTCTGTACATGTCTTTCTACTGTTGTGAGGACAAATTTTAGTTCAGTAACATTTCTGTGAGGACAAGCTGCTGTCTGAGGGTTCAGACCTGGTCTTAAGACACAGAGCCGACCACAAAGAACCGGCAGTGACGAGGGCCGACTGAGCGTCGCCGCCATCTGGACCACAAAGTGTCACTGAACGCACCACACAGACTCCAGCCGACGGCCAACCAGCTCGTACGTTCTGCGCTTGGCGAGAGGAAATACCTCTCCACACCAGCAGGGGGCGGTAGTCTGGATTGGTCATCAAAAAAGTGGAAGACCCATACTGCACATATACAAAGTGTAAACAAACACAGTTTACTGACCATTTTCACGCCACAGACGATTTATAGCTGCTTCTAGTCCAGAACATGTCTGAGAAGAAGCCGCAGGCGAAACTGCTGTTGGCAGGACTTGGTCTTTGGTTGAGAGGGTCAGAGGGTCAGCAGGGAAAAGAGCCGCTCCAGGCCACGTCCAGAAAAAACACTAATTCAATTACACAGTGACGGGGAGTTTAGTGAGCACTCAACCCCCCCCGCACACACACACAGACACAGTGCTGGGTGAAGAAACTGAGGAGGGAGATGACGTGATGGAGAGTCCAGGCCTGGAATCAATCGTGTCCTTTATAAATATATCACAACCTCGCAGACGTAATCGCTCTTAAATATGAACCAACATCAGTGGACAAACACAAGAACTAGAAACCTTTAACTATGCCTGAGTCTACATTCCCTTATTTTATCGTTCCTCAGTCGACCCAGAGGTCCTCCGGCCGCTATGAAGGATCAGGTGCATCCCAGGTGCTAAAGTCTGTTACACATTGACACGCCCCTTTATCAGAAACCAGCTGCTGATTGGACACTGCACATTAAGGATCAGAGGACACATGTTTCCTCCTCTGTCCTTGTGTCTTTTCCATCCAAGGAGGACGGGACTAAGACACAAGAGAGTGAGAGAGTCCCCTAGTGGACCTGGGTCCCGACAAGGAGAACAGCAATAACTTCTAACAGTTCGTATCAGAAAGACCTCACTGTTCTGCCCCCAGGTTCCTGTGGTTCTGTAGTTTTATTCCAGCGTGCACGACAACGTGGACCCAGCAGAGGTCAGACCCCTTTTGTCTGCCCAGATGAGACTCTGTTGGAGAAACCGCAGAAGAAGAAGTGGCGCCATCACCTGTGCCTGTTTGTTATGACGCAGCCTTCAAAATAAAACACGTGATATTTACACCGACCGGGACCGAGTCACGTGGTCACGTGACTTTAACCTCAACCCGTCCTTATGAGCGTATATTACCGGCGGGAAACAGCCGGAAGTAAAAGCGTTGACCGGGTGCGTTTTACCTTGCAGGGGAACGGCAGGGTGGACGCCACCTTCTCCATGGCCAGGTTCCGGATGCTCGGGCTGAGCGGGCCGCGGCAGGTCGGGCAGCAGCTTAGCTTCTGGCGGCACGGGTTGCAGACCAGGTGACCCGCCTGGCACTGCAGGATGGGCGGCAGGACGTAGTCGAAGCATACTGGGCACTCGAACAGCGCCGTGAGCTCCGAGGATTGCCCGGGCAGGCCGGCCGAGGGCAGGGACGCGGCGGAGTCCGACCCGGCTCCGGAGCTCGCACCGGCGGCTGGCGCTGCGGCGGCGACGCCTCCCGAACCTCCGAGCTTCACACCGCCTGCTTTAGCGGCCCCGAGTCCCCCTCCGGCTGAGGACGGACGGCTCATGGCTTCCAGCGGCGGGCTCTTCCCTGTGAGCCCCGAGCGGACGGTAACAGCCGCCGGTAACTACCGGACCGCCCTCCGGGTCTCAACATGGCGGCTGACCGTTTGTATCGTCTGCCGCCTGCTGTGATTGGCCGCCGCTTTACTGACTGACAGGCCGCTCAGCCAATGGCAGGCTGGAGTCGTGTTATCACGTAATGCCTGGCAGCACGGTGAAAACAAGGCAAAATAAACAAACTGGATTAAAACTCTGGCACTAACTTCTAAACTAACTCCTAAACTAAACATCCAGCTGTAAATAAATTATATATAAATCAGTTAAATGAGACCAAGTTAATGTTAATTTTTATTTCATGGAGTTAAAATATCAGAAACTGAACTTACACTGCGTCAGCTGTTACATCTAATATCTGGGATTTCTCACTAGATAATAAATTAGTAGGGGCCCAAACTGCTGTACATGTGACATTTACTGTTTAGTTTTTATTTTTAATTTCATAAAATAAAACTAACAGTGTGCTGGCATTTGTTTTTATTGCCCGTTTGCTGCATAATATTGTTCTGATCATAGTTTCTGTACAATTTTGACTGAACTTTTAAACTGGTAATTCTACATTGACTACTGTAAGGGAAGGATCTGAGTACTTGTTCCTGTACTGCTGGTACTACGCCTCACCCAGTACAACAGCTCAGTTACAGCTGAATCAGGACTGAGCTCCTGTGTTTCGAAATAATGTTCATTTTACAACATGCAGCATGTCCAGGACAAAACATCATCCACACCCTGCTGCTTGACCTGAAACACTCTGACGCCCTCTAGTGGAGCTTCACTGCACATCACACCTGCACGTTCCCCAAACAAACATTTTAGTTTGTTTACAGTCGTTTACAGGTAAGAGATGTTAACATCCCTCATCAAAACTCGACAGGACAAATTATCGAACAAAGGAAAGTGAGGCTGAAACAGGATGCTCTGTGCAGTCCGAACAACATCCTCCTGGTTCTGACATATGACTGACCTGATGAACATGTTGCAGCCTTCAGACCACAAGACCTAAAGAAAACAGGAACCAGTTTTCAGGTGCAAACCAGCTTGTCTTAACCTTTTGTTGACCCAGACAGCAAAAGGTAAATTATCAGTTTAAACATGGTTTATATGTGACTCTTTCAGACCAGACTGGCTGCTGAGCAGCTACTTTTCTCACATATTAGAGTAAAAACCTGCCTCAGTTTGTTTTGCTGCCTGGTTCCACTGGACATTACATCTAAAGATGCTGCCTGAAATCTGCCAGTCTTATCTGGCACATCACTTCCAGGCAGATATTCATAAATTAACCTGCGTAAAGGTTCAAAGTTTATGTTTTCACACCCTGGAGCCTTTTCTGTGGCTTCAAAATCAGACAAACGTCTGTGAATAAAAGCTGCCAGCTGTGATCTGAGAGGCCTGTTTCTATCGAAGCACCACGGCTCCTACAGTAATAACTCAGGGAGCCTGAAACATTTGGCCTGCAGGCTGCATTCATTAAGGTTTGACCTGCTGCATGTTTCAATGTCAGCCAGATTCAGCCTTAGTCCGAGATACTTCAGCAATAAATCTGAGATGCATTATCTTTAGTGGAGCTGAAAAAATGTCGATTCAGCAGAAAGTGTCTGGACACTGTGAGTTTTAGTGAATCTGTTTTTGCATTTTGTTTTCTCAAAATGTGTTTCAGGTTTTTTAAAAATGTATTTGATTGGAAACTGTTTTTCTATTAATTCCTTCACCTCAAACAAGCAAATTCAGTTCTTGGGTTCAAAGTTCAGAGTAAATCTGCATTTCTCTGTGAACATTCAGGATGCAGCCATGTTTGAGTAAACTTTACTGGTATTCACGTTCAGTACGAACGCCACATCGTGGTCGATCGACTGACCCGAACAAAAACGCAACAAGTTCTGGTCAGATAGGAAAAACAAAATGTGCAGTCTGATTTAAGATAGATTTTAAGATTCAGCATTTTCACACCTTATTGTTTATTCTGCACCAGAGTAACCAGAGTAAATGAGCAAATGCACCAGATCTAATGTAAACTGAACTGAGCAGGTCAGGTTTAGCCACAGAAACACGGCCTCCCTGTATCCATGACTATTGTCAAAGTCTGGCTCCAAAACTGGTTTCTGTTGGCTGGTTCAGTCCAGATCTGGCCCCCCGCCCACCTCAAAACCTCTTTCTTTTATTTCCAAGAGGAATTAAAGAAGTGGCTGAAAGCAGCGCACCAGCTTAATTAACCTTCAGTCGCCTTCAAGTTCACTCAGTAAAAGCTTTTAGAAAATAAAAAAACATGAACAAAGCAGCTGGGAAGCCTGAGACCTCCGTTGTTCTACTGGAGCACGTCTCTTTGACTGGCTGACTTTAAAGTGCTGCTGCTGGTTCGTAACACACTGAATCCTTTAGGTCTAAATCATATTTCTGAGCTGCTGCTACGTTATGATCCGTCCTGTCCTCTGAGAAGTGTTCGCATGAAGTCAAACTCGAAGGCAGAGCCCTGCTCTTTAAGTGCATTGTGGGTAGGATACAGCAGGATCAGCCAGATTCATTGGGTGTACTGGCACCACAACCGTTTTCTCCCTCTGTTCATTTCATGTTTGTGAGCGTGTCAAAGGAAAAACCCACTAAATGAACCAGGAGAACAAATAATCTCCTAATGTCCTCACCTCACGTCAGGCAGGAACAGGGGTCAAAGGTCACAGTATCCTGACTCAAACACGAAGAGACAAACTGGATTAAAGAGCAAGTGAAGATTTAAAGTTCATCATCCTGGCGTCTTCACATTCAGGCTCATCAGGTTCATCTCTGTGTCCAGTTCAGACGCAGGCGCCCACAGTTGAAAACACACACAGGTACAATGTTTACATCTTCATTTAGCACATTAGCATGCTAACATTTGTTAGCACTGAACAGCTGAGGATGATGGGAATATGGTCATAGATCAACATAATGGAGGCCAATATTGTTCATCAACATCTGCACAAAGACAGGTCACATGATGTGTTTAAGGTTCAAGCTCCAATCGATCAGACAAGTGGTCATACCTGTTTCTTTAATCATTAATTAACTGGACAAGCTGCCTGATGTCTTTTTAAAAGCCCTGTTGGATCCGTCAGACTGACCAGCTTATCCCTTTAATGTTTCTTTCCCTGATTTCCTCCCTTTATTACAAAAACCTTGTACTATAGAGGGAAAGGAGCTTTTTGATTTTGTCTTAGTTTATGATCAATGTGTCATGTTTATTATGCAGCTGCATCATGGGAACCTTCGACAAACTGAATTAGGTAAAAGATATTTTTCTGTTGGTTCACATGAAAACAAGTGGTGCATTTGACAGTGAGGAGAAAACTCACCAGAGCTGCAGTGAAACCGCCTCCAGCCTGCGCGTGGCACTGATGACCCCTCATACATCAGCGAAGGCACTGACCCGCATCAGCAGCTGCTCGCTCTCTCCCCGTCAGAGCGTTTCCTCCCCTGCACTCGGCGGTCGGAGCCCGGCTCATCGCTGTTGTAATCAATCCTTATTTACCGGATCAATATCTGAGCAGGATGAAGCTTCTGTGCAGTCGGTCGATCACATCTCTTCTTCTCCTCTTCCTCCTGCCTGGTGAGAACATCCTCAGCTTCTCTTCTGACATTTCTGTAAAAACTTATTGATAAACGTTGAAGTGGAGAGTGGAGACATTTTGTCATGGGATATTGACTGATAAGATTTCAGCTTTATATCTTCTTTTTATTTTATTATTGCATGATATTATTACTAAAGAAGCTCGGTGTGTTTCTACACAGACACAGTTACAACTTCCTGACAGATAAAATCAGAGTTTAAACAGGAACAATGAAGAAAAGCATGAAGACTGAAGGACATTTCTTATGGATCCTCATCCCTCATAGCTCTACAGCTGACAATTTAAACACTATCAATTAAACTTACGTCCTGTGACGCTTCAATTTGTTTACTTCAGGCAACTGCACACACACAAAGATGTTTGTGGTTTAGGATCATTTAGAGGCTGAAACGAGGGAAACCAACATTTGCACAAAAACAGTCAATTATCAATACAGTTATTATTTTTCTATCAATTTTATGTGGACTACATTTCAAACTGCAAACACTGTAATTATCCTTTTACATAGTAGGTCTGTAAAATTACTGTTTATCATTTTGGTTTTCAATGAACATTCCTCTCAAATCGAGGAAAGCATTGAATTAAATTATCAGGCTTTTATTGTGAAAGAATGAATAATATTAAGTCTGTTTTATTTACCAATAAGTCAAAACATTTTCTGAGTGATGTGAAGTTAAGAGCTGCAGGTGGACTCACAGAAAGTCTCCTGGATTCCAACAGCCAGAAGTCTCCAGGTCCTTCAAGCAAAAACATGGACACAACAATATAAAAACACCCCAGTACAAAGTAAAGTCACTGATATCTGACTCTGACAGGATTATTATCTTGTGTTATGTTGGGCCAGAGTCACCACAGCTTCAGCAGCAGGACAATGTTGGGGCTGGATTTAACCAGGTCAGAACCAGTTTACTGGGCCTTTAAAAACAAAACTATATTTCTATCTGTAAGATGTTTTTAGGAGTCTCCATGTTGAGTAAGAACCAGTGGGTTGGTCCTGAGAGCCAGAGACAAGTGATCGGAGACATGTGGAAACAACCACCTGACTTGTCCTTTATAGAAATGTATGAGACACACAGAGCTGGGGAGAACTGGACCAGGTCTATCTGACCATCTCTATCTGTTTGTCATAATGAGATTCCCTGTTCATGTCAGTCTGACAGATTCACAGCTTCACTTCCATTTTTGTACAAAGGATTTAAGACTCAAACCTCCCTCTGTCTTTACTGTCATCATGGAGTTTAGTGATGTTTATTTCCTTGTTATTTGAAGGTCATTGAACTAACCACGGTCTTATGCTGCCTTTTTAGTGCAAGGTATGTTGTTAGATCTCAGTATGTGCGTATGATTAGGACTATAGATATGTTTGGACCTGCTCTTTAGATATGAAGCCTTGTTGTTTCTGAGTGTTCACAAACTGAAGCTGTTAACTACCTTATGTACTTCTAATTTGAAGTACTTTATATAGCGCTGGGTAGCTGAGGTTAACTACCTTATATACTTCTAATTTGAAGTACTTTATATACCGCTGGGTAGCTGACGTTAACTACCTTATATACTTCTAATTTGAAGTACTTTATATACCACTGGGTAGCTGACGTTAACTACCTTATATACTTCTAATTTGAAGTACTTTATATACTCCTGGGTAGCTGACGTTAACTACCTTATATACTTCTAATTTGAAGTACTTTATATAGCACTGGGTAGCTGAGGTTAACTACCTTATATACTTCTAATTTGAAGTACTTTATATACTCCTGGGTAGCTGACGTTAACTACCTTATATACTTCTAATTTGAAGTACTTTATATACCGCTGGGTAGCTGACGTTAACTACCTTATATACTTCTAATTTGAAGTACTTTATATACCACTGGGTAGCTGACGTTAACTACCTTATATACTTCTAATTTGAAGTACTTTATATACTCCTGGGTAGCTGACGTTAACTACCTTATATACTTCTAATTTGAAGTACTTTATATAGCACTGGGTAGCTGAGGTTAACTACCTTATATACTTCTAATTTGAAGTACTTTATATACCGCTGGGTAGCTGACGTTAACTACCTTATATACTTCTAATTTGAAGTACTTTATATACCACTGGGTAGCTGACGTTAACTACCTTATATACTTCTAATTTGAAGTACTTTATATACTCCTGGGTAGCTGACGTTAACTACCTTATATACTTCTAATTTGAAGTACTTTATATAGCACTGGGTAGCTGAGGTTAACTACCTTATATACTTCTAATTTGAAGTACTTTATATACCGCTGGGTAGCTGACGTTAACTACCTTATATACTTCTAATTTGAAGTACTTTATATACCGCTGGGTAGCTGACGTTAACTACCTTATATACTTCTAATTTGAAGTACTTTATATACCTCTCGGTAGCTGATGTTAACTACCTCATGTACTTCTAATTTGAAGTACTTTATATACCGCTGGGTGGCTGACGTTGACTACCTTATATACTTCTAATTTGAAGTACTTTATATACCTCTGGGTAGCTGATGTTAACTACCTCATGTACTTCTAATTTGAAGTACTTTATATACCGCTGGGTGGCTGACGTTGACTACCTTATATACTTCTAATTTGAAGTACTTTATATACCGCTGGGTAGCTGACGTTAACTACCTTATATACTTCTAATTTGAAGTACTTTATATACCTCTGGGTAGCTGACGTTAACTACCTTATGTACTTCTAATTTGAAGTACTTTATATACCGCTGGGTAGCTGATGTTAACTACCTCATGTACTTCTAATTTGAAGTACTTTATATACCACTGGGTGGCTGACGTTGACTACCTTACATACTTCTAATTTGAAGTACTTTATATACCGCTGGGTAGCTGATGTCAACTACCTCATGTACTTCTAATTTGAAGTACTTTATATACCGCTGGGTGGCTGATGTTAACTACCTCATGTACTTCTAATTTGAAGTACTTTATATACCGCTGGGTGGCTGACGTTGACTACCTTATATACTTCTAATTTGAAGTACTTTATATACCTCTGGGTAGCTGATGTTAACTACCTCATGTACTTCTAATTTGAAGTACTTTATATACCGCTGGGTGGCTGACGTTGACTACCTTATATACTTCTAATTTGAAGTACTTTATATACCTCTGGGTAGCTGATGTTAACTACCTCATGTACTTCTAATTTGAAGTACTTTATATACCGCTGGGTGGCTGACGTTAACTACCTTATATACTTCTAATTTGAAGTACTTTATATACCTCTGGGTAGCTGATGTTAACTACCTCATGTACTTCTAATTTGAAGTACTTTATATACCGCTGGGTGGCTGACGTTGACTACCTTATATACTTCTAATTTGAAGTACTTTATATACCGCTGGGTAGCTGACGTTAACTACCTTATATACTTCTAATTTGAAGTACTTTATATACCTCTGGGTAGCTGATGTTAACTACCTCATGTACTTCTAATTTGAAGTACTTTATGTACCGCTGGGTAGCTGACGTTAACTACCTCATAGACTTCTAATTTGAAGTACTTTATATACCGCTGGGTAGCTGACGTTAACTACCTCATGTACTTCTAATTTGAAGTACTTTATATACCGCTGGGTGGCTGACGTTGACTACCTTATATACTTCTAATTTGAAGTACTTTATATACCTCTGGGTAGCTGATGTTAACTACCTCATGTACTTCTAATTTGAAGTACTTTATATACCGCTGGGTGGCTGACGTTGACTACCTTATATACTTCTAATTTGAAGTACTTTATATACCGCTGGGTAGCTGACGTTAACTACCTTATATACTTCTAATTTGAAGTACTTTATATACCTCTGGGTAGCTGACGTTAACTACCTTATGTACTTCTAATTTGAAGTACTTTATATACCGCTGGGTAGCTGATGTTAACTACCTCATGTACTTCTAATTTGAAGTACTTTATATACCGCTGGGTGGCTGACGTTGACTAC